>NW_025802832.1:0-304 GCF_021613505.1 Equus quagga
GAGTCCCTCAACCAAATCGGAGCTGCCCTCACTCCAGAATCCCAGAACACTGATTCTTCCACATCTATACTTTGAATGTATTTATTCTCTATTGCTGTTGGACCAAATTACCACAGACTTACTGCTGAACCCAACACAAATTTATCTTACTGCTCTAGAAGTAGAAAGTCCCAAATCGGTCTTAGGAACCAAAATCAAGGTGTCATCAGAGCTGCGTTCCTTCTGGAGATTCTAGGGGAATATCCGTTTCCTTACCTTTTCCAGCTTCTAGAGGCTGCCTGCATTTCTTGGCTAGGGGCCCCTT
>NW_025802832.1:314-2031 GCF_021613505.1 Equus quagga
TGAGCACTTACTCTTTGGAAAGGCATCATGCTAAACTGAAAGAAACTAAAATTAACAAGGCAGACGAGATCCCCAGATCCCGGAGTCGTGAGGACCTGTGGATTGGTCAGCTCAGGCTGCCATAACAAAACCACAGACTGAGCAGCTTAACCAACAGAAATTATTTTCTCACCGGTCTGGAGACTGGGAAGGCCAAGAGCAAGGTTTGTCAGGGTGGGTTCTGGTGAGAGCTCTCTTCCTGGCTTGCAGATGGCCACCTTCTCACTGTGTCCTCGCATGGCCTTTTCGTCCAGCTCAAGCCTGATGAGACAGAGAAACGAAACTCTTTGATGTCTCTACTTACAAGAGCACTATGCTATGATGAGGGTGCCACTCTCATCTAACCCTAATTATCTCCCAAAGGGCCATCTCCAAGTCCCATCAGGGGATTGCGTATTGGGGCATCAGGGGTTAGGGCTTCAACACATGAATTTACAGGGCAGCACAAACATTCAGTCCACAACAGTCTGCAAGATGGAAAACAGGAGAAAGAACATGCAGTATAGGAGATACTGTGGTCTAGGGACACACAGCCCTGTGGGGACACGGCAGAAGTGTAACAAGCTGTGGTTGGAGTGGGCAGGTGGGAGAGAGCTCTCAGTCAACTGAGGGCAGCATTCTGAGATGTTTACGGTTTGGGAGGCAGATCTCAGCATTCGCCCTCATATCTTCGCCTTTACAATCTATCAAATATATTCTCCTTATTTATCAGGGGAATAACAATAATAATTTCCTTGTGGGTCATTTTTGAATGTTAACTGAGAAAATAAAGATTAAGTTCTGGTAGGAAACCCAAAGACAAACAAGAATTAACCAGGACGAGTGAGCTTGGGGGTTCCCAGCTCATTTATCCAGAACTCTGTCAGTGATTTAGAAACAGCCATGAGACAGGCTCTGAAGTGGGGTTCCACTTCTCATGACAGGGCTCC
Source organism: Equus quagga (assembly GCF_021613505.1). NCBI lineage: Eukaryota > Metazoa > Chordata > Mammalia > Perissodactyla > Equidae > Equus > Equus quagga. Next base: position 1,283 of record NW_025802832.1, read on the forward strand.
AGTACATGACCACACCCATCAAAGAGAGCAGGTGGGAAGGTTGAAGAGGTTTCTCCCTTCAGCTCTCCACGTTGGGGGTCTGCTGTGACAGCTCCCCTCACTGGTTGCCCCCTTTCCTGGTTCTGATGGTCACCGTGTGGATGAGGAAACAGGGACTCATTGAGGATTTAGCCCCTTGGTGGAGAACATAGAATCCAGACACAAGAAGTATATAACCAGAAGCTGTCGGACGCCAGCAGTTGAGGAGCACCCAGCCACATCCAGCTGTTTGTCTACTGTCCGTGGCTGCTTTTGCTACAACCACAGAGTTGACATTGTGACAGAGACTGGATGGCTCACAAAGCTGAAAATGTGTCCTGTCTGGGCCCTTACAGAAGGCTTGCTGACCTCTGGTGTAGTATGTGAAGGATCATCTCCTTTCATTATGAGCACCACATCCTGAACATTAGTCCCTGACTCAGAGGGATATGTGTGTACATGCATAAAAACAATGACTAGAAGGACAGATATAAACTGTAAACAGGACGGAACTGTAGAAAGAATGACTGTGTGTGTCTGCAGGGAGAGATGGGTCAGAAATGGGATGTGAGGAGAAACTTTCAATTTATAGACTTCTGTGGTGTTTAAATGATTTAACCAAGAAGCAATTTTTGAATTTTTTGTACAGTGAAAAATAAAAACATCAAACACAAAAATTATTAAAAAGAAAGCAACAAAGCCATGTAGGTGGATAATTACTTCTGTCTGTG
>NW_025802833.1:0-1218 GCF_021613505.1 Equus quagga
ACTGAAAGAGCTATCAAGATGAAAACACATGGAGGAATCTCAAATTCACCTTTCTAACAGAAAGAAGCATCTGCGAAGGCTGGGTAGAGTACGGTCTCATTGATATGGCATTCTGCAAACACAAAGCTATCAATTTGATCCACAGATCAGCTTCCCAGAGCTGTGCAGGGCTGGGGTCGGGGGAGAGGGATGAAGAGGTCAGGAAATCCGTGTGATGCTTTAATGGCGGATACTTGCCTCTCTGCCTTTGACGAAATCCCCAGATTTTTACAGTGGAAAGAGCAAATCTTGACTTACACAAATTAGTAAAATGATTTAGGTGGGTGGATCCTTGGATGGAATGCAGATGAGACTAGAGAGTCTAACCGTATTGAGAATGGAAGAAACAAACTCACTGCAAGTGGTGGGGGAAGTGGTGCTGACCTAAGGACCTTTGGAAATGACTGGAATCTGTACAACTACAGGAAAAGACACCGAGCAAGCAGAGAACCCTACTTGATAAAGTTCTTTCTCAACAGTTACTGGTTAATAACTGTGAGGCCCCTATGCATCTAGACCGGGATTGGAGAAAGGACTGAGTGGTCGTCAGACGGCAGGAGCCAGGGTTCCACTACTGCAGGGGCAGGTTTCGGGGAGGGCAGGGCGCGGGCTGGAGGGCTCCATGTGGCCATGCGTTCGACTGGGAAGCCGTGCTCTGAACTGACGTTGACCTTAATCTAAACATGGCCGTTTCCATATAGACACATATACAGCAGACAGTGTACACACGGTAAGGTCAGCACACCAGCCTAACTTAAGCATCCTGCCACCGAGAGGGCCAAGAAGCAAGGACACCCCGGAGCAACCAGCACACTGAGCTCACAGATGCACGTTTTTAATGCCATGGTCTCATACAAGGAGCCAGTGCTCCTTGAGGAAAAGGCTGATTCCAGGCTGAGGCTGAGAAGGCGCAAGACAATGCTGCAGAATCCTGTAGAAAAGTAAGGAGGCGTTATATCCCCAACTAAAATACACAGGCGCCATAGTTTTCCATCACATTTATGTCGTAAGAATATTTAAGCATTAAAACCTACCCGGCGGTGTAGTGGCTGAGTCAAATGCTTCATTTCGGCTGCCCAGGATTCACAGGTTCAAATCCTAGGCGCAGACTTATGCCCTGTTCATCAAGCCATGCTGTGGTAGGTGTCCCACAGACAAAAGAGAGGAAGATTGCCACAC
>NW_025802834.1:0-2257 GCF_021613505.1 Equus quagga
CAAACAGTGTACCAGCAGATAATAATCCTAGTGGTTTGAGGGGAGGGAGGATTACTCAGGTAATTAGGCTGTTAGAAACCAGCTTCCTTTTGGGTTCTAATACTTAAGGTTTTCTAGGTTTGTGTGCTGTACATTTTGTACATTAATTACTCCCCATGTTGGCTGAGGGCACACTTATGAGTAAAAGTTCGTTCACTGCTGATCACTCCACGATGTAGTGATTAGGACCAGCCTCAGATGAACTCCTCTGAGAAGTCATTGCTTTCATTGTGTGGCCCGCTGTCAGGACCCTCCTGCTGCTCACAACCTTTGGGACATTGCCTGTGTGGCACTGGAAGTGAAATTAGACATGAATCGAGCATTTGAGCCAGAAATGCCACTTGCTCAGTCCCCAAAACTTGGAGGCAACCTGGAGTGTTCTCTTTCTCTCATACTCCACATCCAACTGATCAGGAAATTCTCTTGGCCCCCCTCTCAAAGTATATCCCGAACCTAGCTGCTTCTCCCCACCTCCATTACTCCCACCCTAGCCAAGACACCAACACCCATCTCCTGGATTATAGCAGCTACCAACTGGTCCCTCTGCTTTCATCCTTGCTCTGTCACCATCTGTTTTCAACCCAGCAGCAGAGCATGAGGCAAGTCATTTCACTCCTCTGCTCAAAACCATACAACAATGGTTTGAAGCCCATCAACGTGTTAAAAAGCCATGACTTCATAATCATACTAAACCACAATAACAACCACCAAGAGAAACACTATCGGTGACCTTTGGACAATGCCAGGCAACCAACTCGTTTTCCTGAAAATCCACCAATGAAAGGAAGAAATCAAATATTAAAGGGAGGAGTAAGGGCATGCGGTCAACATATGGCATATAACAAGAGTCAGAATCATCTTCGAGAACTAACATTACTTCAGAAATACCATCGCGGAGGGGAAAGTGTCCAAGTGAGCCAGCTAACAGCTACAGCAATCCCCAGACTGACCAAGTCTGGTGCCTAAACAGGGCGAGACCCCTCCCTCATCAAGGTGATTCAGACACGAGCAATCTCAGGCATGGCCTTGTTTTGGGAATCTCACAGGAGAGTGGGCACGTGATAAGAAGCCAGAGAGGGACCACCGTCCCCCATCCCCCCCCACACACACAGACATACATCCACTTACTGAACGTTTGCATCTCAGCACAATCCCTGTCTCACAGTTGTTCTGCCAGAATCAAAGGTGATAACAGGAGTATTATAAAGCACCTAGTGCCTGTCACCCAGGCTGCCTGGGTTCTCCCTCAGGCTCTACCATATAGTAGCTGATCCTCCCACAAGGAAATAGTCATGAATATCCTTTATGACACCCTGTGGGTTCAGACGGCTACTTCCTGTGTCATTTCGGAATTCCCCGACATCATTGCTATGTCGTTGAGTACAGGGCAACGGCACCCTGCTGTGGCAGGGAAAGGATGTGGTGACAAGGAAGCCAACACTTGCCCACCAGCAACCAACAGTTGTTCCGTGTTGGGCAGACTCCCTAGATTTCTTTGACCTCCTCACACGCAGAAAGCCATGACCACTGTAGCCATGGTCCCTTTTCAGATCAGGGATATTAGGCTCACAGGGGTTAGGTACATTTCCCAGGATTTCTCAGCCAAGTAGGTGGCAGGACAGGAATTGTGTCCTCACCTATTGATCTGCCTCCACATCCTAAGTGTTCCTCCAGCTACTGCACGGGTTCTCCTCTAATGGTGAACTTTCAGGTCCCACGGACAGATTTCTGTAAGACCGGGGTGATGTTTTGTGACTGGAAGCTAGGCTAGTTTGGGTGGGCCCAGGTGTCTTGGATCAAGTGGAATATCTGTCTTGAATTAGATGCAGAAATCTGTTTGGATCACAGGGTTTGCAGATTACGAGTCCCTTTGGGCTGGCAGCGGCTGGCATATAAGGGTCTAATTAGTATTTGTTAAGTGAACGTATGTAAGGTAGACCTGGGATCATCAACAAAGCCACTTTTGAGAATGCATACCACTCAACCATTTCTACCCACATCTATGTATTCCAGAAAAATTTGGGCTGCAGAACTGTTTTATAACCTGCTTGTAAAACCAGCATGTGTTGAATTTTCCTTTTGCAAACTTAATATCTCTCGTTAGTGTCCAGTTGGAAATAGAGTTGCGTACTTCCCTGTCGACTAATGCTAAAACTACAGGTTTTCCGATCTCAGGAAGGGAGGCTTTTGCAAACAGTGGTGACAGAAACGAGGAGAA
>NW_025802834.1:2267-2845 GCF_021613505.1 Equus quagga
TCCAAGTGAAGGAACGGAGGGAGTTTTCAAGAAGTCTAAGAAGCAATGGTTAGAAACTCATGGGGGGAACCAGAAACAATAGTGTCTGGCTGAACTGCTTTAAGCCATTTAGAAATCCTAAGCATGGAAAAATCGCTGCCCAGCTCCCAGAAGTATTTTGTAAAACCCCTGAACTTCAAATTAAGTATAAAAATAAAGTCTGAATCTTCACAGCAAGGCTACTTTGACACTTTTACTGAAATATCAAATTCCTGAAAATAAACTCACTCTCTCTCTCTCTCCCCTCCCTTCCTCCTCCTCTCCCCCTCTGCCGCTTCCTCCCCTTTCCATCTCCCTCTAGCTCTGTTTTGCTTCTTTCTTTCTTTCTGCAGGGAAAGATTCGCCCTGAGCTAACACCTGTTGCCAACCTTCCTTTTTTTTTAACTCCCCAAAGCCCCAGTGCGTGGTGGTTTATCCTATTTGTAAGCAGTTCTAGTTCTTCTATGTGAGTCCCCGTCACATTATGGCAACTGACAGACGGTTCCAAACCCGAACCAAACCAGGCCAGCAAAGCGGTGAGCACCAAACTTCAACCACCA
>NW_025802835.1:0-15867 GCF_021613505.1 Equus quagga
TTTTAGGTGAATTGATTTCCATAACCTAGCATTAGAAAATCCTATAGTTTTCAGATTTACATCCTCATAGATTTAGACTTCTGTGTATGCTACATCTTCTTCCCCACAGTAAGCCTAATTACAGGCCCACACCAACACTTGTGCCTAATCAACTCTTTCTCCCACCGTCCACTGCCACCCGTTCCCTCTGGGAACCACCAATCCCATATCACGTTCTACCTGTTTGTTGGTCCTTATTTTAATCTTCTGCTTGTAAGTGAGATGCGATGGTATTTGATTTCTCCCTTGGGCTTGTTTCAGTTCCCCTCCCACCCTCAGGAGTGATTCTGCTGTCACAAATCGCTGGACTGCACCCTTTCTTACAGCTGAGTGTTTTGCCTTTGTGTGGATATAGCCCAACTTCCTTCTCCATTGGTCCTTTGATGGGCACCAGGGCGGCTTCCAAGTCTTGGATATCGGGAGTAAGGCTGTGGTGAACACAGCGGGGCACGGATCTGTGTGCATTAGTGTTTCGCAGTTCTTTGGATAAACACGCTGGAGAGGAATAGCTGGATCATATGGTAGATGGATTTGGAAATTTCTGAGGCAATTTCACATGGCTATGCCTAGTGCCCTCACCGGTTTGCACTCCCACCAGAGGTGCAGGACTCTTCCCTTCTCTCCACCTTCTGTCTGACACTTGTTTCCTGTCTTGTTCCTTACAGCCATTCTGAACACAGGGAGATGTCATCTCATTGCCGTGAGGATTTGTGTTGGCCTTATACTTAATGGTGTTGAACATGTGTTCATACAGCTGTTGGCCACCTTTCTGTCTTCTTGGGGTAAATCTCTGTTTCCATCTTCTGCCCAGGTTTTAATGGGCTTGTTGTTTTTTCTCTTGTGGAGACGTGTGTGGTCATTGGGTCTTTTGGCTATTCAGCCCTTCTCAGATGTGTGGTTTGAAACATCCTCTCCCTGTTGTTGTGCTGTCTTTGCATTGAGTGGACGGTTTCCCCGGCTGGACAGAAGCTTCTATGTTGGACTGAGTCCTGCTTCTTTCTTCTTTTCTTTGTTGCCCTTGCCCAGTCACACATGCTTCTTCCAAATAGGCGGCTACCCCTGATGGCAAAGAGCAACCTGCCTGTGTTTTCTCCTAGAAGTTTCACTGTTTCAAGACTTCCGTTGAAGGCTTTAATCCATTTCGAGGTGGTGTGTGTGCCTGGTGTGACATCATGATCTACTCTTATTGTGTTACATGTGGCTGTGCAGTCTTCCCAGCACCATTTATTTTAGAGACTCTCCTTTCTCCACTGTCTCCTCTTGCCTTCCTCATTGCAAATATGCTGTCCATATATGTCTGAGTTGACCCTTGGGTTCTGCATTCTGTTCCATTGGTCTTTGTGCCTGTTTTTGGGACCAGGCTGTGCTGGTTCGGTACCAAGCACTTCGTCCTACATGTTGAAATCAAAGTGTGATACGTCCTGCTTTGTTCGTTCTCCTCAGAATTCCTTTGGGTATTCAGGGTCCCTTGTTGCTGGATAGAGACTTTAGGATTTTCTCTTCTATTTCTGTGGGAAAGATTGCTGTAAATTTGACTGGGATTGCATGCAATCCAGAGATTGCTTTATCCATTACAGACGTTTCAGGTGTTTTAGATCTTACATTCCTAGAGCACGGAATACCCTTCCGTTTCCTTGTGTTTTCTGGAATTTCTTTCCCTAAAGCTTTGCTAGTTTTGGGTCTCCATAGCTTGCACCTGTTTGTCTAAGCTTATTCCTAGAAATCTTATTCTTCTTACTTGCATGCTTTTTTTTCCAGAGGTTCAGTTTTTCTATTCTTTGAAACTTTTCACTGGTTTTGTTTTGGCAGATGTTTATGGCTGTACACAAATCTGGTGGCGATGCTGCTGTATTAGCTGGGCAAGAATGATGCTGTCTGACGTTGCTTCCCATCTGCCACTACACTTCCTTGGACGCCTGCCCCAGAATATCTGGACCATCGTTGAGGAGGTTCACCTCCAGGATTCTGCATGGTCTGCCCTGGGTGCCGACCCAGAATTTGCGGACTTAACCACTGCACCACTGGCCAGCACGTTTCATATTCCATTGGAAACCTGCATTTGATGTGGAATGTGAGTTGAATATGCTATTTGGGACAAATCTTGCACTGTGTAGACGAGGCCAGTTTGTTTTTCTTCTCCACTGTGATGTCAGAGGATTTCTCAGAATTGTGTCTCTGCTATCATGGCAAACATCATTGACACAGGTTTTCAGAGCCCCATTTTAGCTGTCTCATAACACACCCTTACCATTTAGCCTAGGTTTGACATTTGCTGCAGTTTTTGGGTTTGTGACTTTCTCTGTCTTTCGAACGTTCAGGGAATGTCTAAAACGGACATCTTTCATTGTGGATTATTCAGGTGTGATTTCTGTGTGCCTTCCATTTTCGGGGACGGTTTTTTGTTTTCCATGTTATAATTGTTGATATGGGCTCGGCGAGCTGAAGACTCGAATGAAAGATTTCTCGGACATTGAAGGTCTGGCACTGGTGCTCTTTTATTTAGAGAATAGTACGGGATAGCATGGGGACAGGACCCATGGGTAGTGAAGAGTTGCTGCTGCTCCCTGGGGATGGGACCCATGAGCACTCAAAGCTCCTGCTGCTGCCCTGAGTTGAGGGTTAGGGCTAGTTTTATAAGTCATGGGTACATGATTTATTTTTACTGGAAAAAGAAATGATGTGGTAAAATTCTTTAAATGATTTCAGTGCAGATGGGGTCTGGTTATTGTGCAGTCATATAACTTTAGATACGGATCTGGCAATATAGATGAGCATGTACGTGATGATGCCTTGGGCTTCTCTCCCTGAGTCAGCTCTAATTCCACCGGCTCATATAGTTTGGCATGTACGCCAGATCACCTTGGGCTTCCCTAGCTGGGGCAGCTTTAATCCACATCATAAACACCCCCTGAACCCATTTGGACTGGAGAGGTTTGGGGATATGGACGATGGTCAGTCTTCTGTAACTACTTATGGCTGTACAAGGTCGCAGAGCTGTCCCTAAATGAGGTCATAGGTACAGGTAGGAAGTTCAGTGGACTGGAAGCCTTCACCTGTGGAGTTCAAGGCTGACAAGGTATACAGAGCCTCTGGAGACGAGAGAATCATTTGACGAGAGGTGGTCCAGGAGGTGAAACTTTTTTCACATGCGGAAGACAAACAATGAAACAGACAACAAACTATAATAAGAAATACAAGCAGTATGTTTAACCCAATTTATAACGTATTGAAGTAGTGCAGAAACCTGGTCCTGACTTGGAGTTCAACCAATCGTTTAGAGTTAGGGTTGATAAGACATGGATTTAATTTGGTGGCTGGGATAGGAAGCCAGAAATATTTTGATGATAGTCAGGAATATAGACACAACATTCAGTTTTTATAATGGAATAGGTGCCCCCTTGTGCTGCTGTCAATACATCCAGTGCCATTTGGATTTGGAGGACTGCCTTACACATTTGGGATACTTCTAAATTGAGCAGCGAAATGCTATGTTGTGCGTCATTTAATGCCTTCATATAAATTGGTGTAGGACTTCCATGTGCAAGACGACACTTTCGATACCTAATTGGGGAAGGAAAATTGCGGAAAGATGGTCATACCAGTGGAAGACAGACCTGGTCCAGAGCTGCTGCAGTTGGGTAGGTTAGCAGGAGGAGATGTAGTAAATGTAGTTCTACCTTGCATCCAGCCAAAGCCTAGTGTGCATCGTGCAATCCATTTAGGTGGCAACCAAGGCCATAAATTGGAGCCACATAGCCACTGATCACCATTAGGGACTAACCAAAGCGTGCTGGGCTGTCTATCCCATTGAGTCCCCAACCAATCAGTACTTTTTTAAGACTATGATATGAGAACACATATAACAGCGAATTTTTCCCATAGGTCGGCTGTTATTAGGCCATGTATCACAGGTGTGATTGGTTTGTTCCCAACAGAGAGTGACCTTTCACTGAGTTGACACTAGTAGGAGTGAACCAAATACATTCATCCCAAATTTCATATTGTCCATCCTGTGTGTATAGATAAGTTAGGTAATTTACCTTTGGAACTTGTTTCTAATCCACCTGTGACGAGGCAAATCTAGTTAGTATTTGGGGAGTAGTTTTAAAGGAAAATGTTTGAATGTGGTCAGGGAACTCGCAGGTGTCAGACATAGATGAGCACAAGGAGACATTACGATTAGTAATAGATGAATCTTGCAGAAGAAAGAGCTAGAATCTAATATCCATGAATGCCTACTATAGCTTCTACAGAAACATAATTTTTTCTCTCTTAAATCACCCTCATTTTTACAAAAGATAGGCAAATCAGTTTTAACAGGTTTGCAAGTAAAGTGTAGTTTCAATACAACATGCTCCAATTATTTACATAACAGCTACAAGAATAGCAATTATTTATACAGGCTTTTTTAAGTATGCCTTGCTGGAAATTTTTATGAGGAATCTCGGATTGAACGTTGAAGGCCTCTAGAGGCCAGAAAAGCCAAGCCAAGGATTTGCCATCGGATTTTGCCTGCAGTACTTACAGATTTGCGTGGAGTTCTCTTTCAGGTCCCCCAAAGTATTTGGAGGTTAGTTGCACCTTCCAAATAAGCACGTTTCCTTACTTAACGCATAAGATTGCCAGAATCTCTGTAAACATGGTACCAGACCCGTGTTTCTGAGTGGCTGTATTCCAGAAAGTCCAATCTTTGTTCCTGAAATGCTGTCTTGTCATATCTGAGCTTGTGTGTTTCAAATATGACATTGCAGTCAAAGCCTTGGTAATATAACCAATGTGTCCTGTTATAAGGAGAACAGATTCTTATGGAACTTATGCAAATATTGCCACTAAATAACCATACTCAGTCACAAAGGGTTTCCAAATTCTCGAGGGATAAGGTACAGAGAAAAAGATAAATGTTTCAGTTTTGCTCATGAACGTATAATTTCACCAAATGGCTGTAAGTCAAAGTTAGCATAAGAGAAAAGAGAAAAAGATTTCCTTCATTATGAGAAAACAAAACAACACATCAAAACTCAACAATATTTCAAACAGAAGTCCTAAAAAATTATAATCCTCCTCATCAGTTCACACAGTCCTGTATAATCAATTCTTGAGCTAAATCTGTCCTTAGCAGATCGAGGAGCTTAGTTTCAGTTACAATTCTGTAGTTTCGTACTCAGCTCAGTTTTACAATCTGAAAGTTTATCAGAAATCTGTAGTTTAGATCCTCTGTGTCAGAATCCTTTCCAGGAATATCTCGGAAGACGAAACATATTTGCAAAAGGAAAAATCATCAGAGTAAAACAACAACTATCTGCAAATGGACAAACGACTCAAAAGGGCAATTGACAAAGAAACTTGGATACTTCTGTGACATATGACCCTTCCAGATAATAAGTGGACTTATGACTGATAACCAGGAAAGATCAGAATCTTAGGAATTATATATAATTTGAAGACATCTATATTAATAACATTTACCAATCTAATACCACCTAAGAATATCTATCATCACTTGTTTCACAGTTTCCCCTGTAATTTAATAGAAAAAAATAAGCCAAATTAGTTTAATGTTTTCCTCCTTACAGGAACAGAGAGCAAATTTCTTTGAGAAGTCTCAGGGGCCCTCTGAAAATCCTCAGAGTAATTTCTCTTTTGTCTACCAGGTCAAAAGAAAGACTTCATTCAGGATTTGAATATTTTTGAGGGAGAAGCTTGTCAAAACATATCCAAAGTTTTTAAAATGCTTCTTCAAATAGGAAAGAACACTCACTGTGAAACAATGCTCAGGTATCTATTCAAAGTGATGACAGAAAGAGTCAAAAATCTTAAGAGTGACCTCAGTCATTATTTTCACAAAACACATTTCTCTCTTAGGTAGACTTACTCAAAGGAACAGCTTTTATAACCTCTTTATCAAGAGCAGATCCAAAGTCCAAGAAAAAGTATCATTTTAGAGAAAACCAAATTTGAATTTCTGCACCTACTTATGTTTCACATTCAAACTCATTCACTTAATTGAACTTACTTTAGTCTACTTGAGTAGGCATAAAACTCCTTTCAGAATTTCTACTTCACAAACCTTCTTCAACTTTCTTTTTCGTTTTCAGAATTTGTCAACAACTCTTTCTTTTTTCCTTTCTAGTACATCAGGACAAATTCATCTTTTTTCACCCATCAAACAAAAATATTTCCATTCTTTATACCTTTTTTACTGAAAGCATACATTTTTAACTTCCCTGAATACAGAGCTCTTATCCTTACTAATTTCCTGTAGCTTTAATTCCATAAGTTAATTAGAACTTTTAAGCCTTAACAGATCTACTAAACGCTAAAAAAGTAAATAACTATGAATTGTCTTTTATATCAGCATTCTAAACACTTCATAACTTTAGAAACGTGCCGCTTTACAATAAAACACAAGGCATGCTTTTTAATACACCCAAACGCTTTTAGCCTCTTCAAGAAGAAGCCAAAAGTAGATAACTTAGATATGTTTATTAATAATGATTCAGTGTTTCAGCCTATCCAAAAATGACCGGCACATTCATCTTTTTATCATTTAACTTAACTTTGCAAAAGTCAAGATTCTTACACAGAAAAATTTCGAAGCTGTTGGTTTTTCAACAAGTATACAGAACATAAAAGTTATTGTACTCACTTTTATGAGTTTTATGTATTTAAACCATTTTTTCCAATATTTATGTTCAGATTACCTACAGAAACCTCATGAGGCATTAGACAAAACTGGTCATCATATAAAGCTATTATTTTGCTGACAAATTTAAGAAAGTGAGCTTATATGACTAGAAAACCCATGCTGAATGCCTGCATCCTATGCAAATACCGACAACTCTGACAACAAGATAATTTTCAATCAAACCAACAAACTTTAACAAGCTTTCATTTACCAAAGGTTAATTCACATTACGTTAACTTTGAAAGGCACTGAGTTAATTTCTATTACATTTGAATTTATGTAAGCACTTTCTTTAAGCCAACTAAACAGAGATCTTAATTTTGGCCATACCATCCAGGGATAAAAATATCACACGTATAATGTACACATAGACACACATAGACAGAGACTGTACAACCATTGTTTTAAAAACTACTGCTGTGAATCAGGTACAATAATATAAACCTCACCAGTTATGAATCGACACTTTGTTTTGAGCCTTTTTACTAATACTTATGGAGAAGACCCTCGAGATGGTAGACTTTTTGCAACGGTGCACTTATGAGCATTTATCCTTTCCCCTCCTTTTTTTTTTTTCAGTCTTAAGAATGAGTGATGGGCTACATAGTAGTTCCTGGAGAGGGGGGATGAGAATCCTTTTCATGATAAAGGACGTAGGTGGAATCTGAACTGCCTCTAGAGCTGTCTTTCCAGTCTTGCAAGGATTTTGTAAGGACAGTTGCTCTTGATTTCTCAGAAACTGGACTGTAACTTGAAGGACATTCTAGGTTGATCTACCTATTCAACTGCACCAGAAAGGCACAGAGATACATCACAAATTTTCCCCCAGCTGGAGTTTCTGGGGCATACCCATACAATTGAAAGTGTTTCTAATTAGTTAGAATGCCTATGGGCAGTAAATAGTTGCTGCATGGGGACAGGACCTATGGGCAGTGAAGAGCTGCTGCTGCTGCATTGGGAAAGGACCCATGGGTAGTCACAGCTCCGGCTGCTTTCCGGAGTTGAGGTTAAGGACTAATTTTATAAGGCATGGGTACGTGACTTATTTTTCCTGGAAAAAGAAAAGATGATGTAAAAAGTCATTAAATGATTTCAGTTCAGATGGGTTCTTGTTATTGTGTGGTCATATAACACTTGATACAAAACTGGCCCCATAGATAGGCATGTAGGTGAGCATGACCTGGGCTTCTCTCAATGGGGCAACTCTAATTCATACCAAAAGAAATTCAACGGGTCATATAGTTCTGCATGTTCACCAGCTAGCATTGGGCTTTCGAGTGGGGGCAGCCTTAATCCACATCAATCCTCATGGTCTTTCACAGCTGTCTCCCATAGATATGCTCATCAGTCTGTTCTCCTTCATTCCAAGTTAGGAATTTTGTATTTCTTTAATCACCATATGTTCTCTAGGCCGATGTGTGAGTGCTTTCATGATTGTTGGGTTTTGTCTTTGAATTTCCATCGTTCACTTGAAGGAATCTTGGTTATCCTGGCCTAGGTCCAACTGAGCACTGAGAACATGAGGTCATCTTGGTTGGTTTGACATTCTGAGATCAGAAACGCCAAATTCTAGTTTGTCCTGGCAACCACCTTCTGGACATAATGTTTCCGAGACACATTAGACAAATCTGATGAATTTCTCTGTCCAGGTAAGATATTTTTATGTCTTTTTTTCTGAATTTGGGTAGGCTAGAGCTTGACATCGGATCCTTCATTGTTCCAGTAGCTTACGTCTAGATACTGGTTTACTTTATTTCTGTAGGGTTTGCTAGTTGTTTGGTTTACATCCTCAGCTCTGGCATGTTTATTTTTCGTTAAATATAAGTGTAATGTTCTAATTTTCAGCCAACTTCCTCACATACAGTGCCAAAACACATAATCAATACTCTTCTATGACAAGAGATAGGGGGACAGAATTTCATTGGGGCCAAACGGAGCATTTTAGCTTTGATGGCAGCCTTCACTTTGGATTGGTGGTTCCCAGAGGGAAAGAAAAAATCCAAAAAGCTGTGCAGATTTCAGGCATAAAGCTTTTGAGGCTGAAAGAGATTAGAGAAGATAAACTTTCAAGGATTGTGAATCTCCTCCAAATGCTTAATGATGCTACAGAGAGGTAGACCATTGCAAATATATTAAGAAGAATACTACAAAGACAAGGTGTTCCATGCTACACTCATGAACCAAGGGAAAATGTTACCTTCTGTGAGGTTACTACTCATTACCTTCACTAATAATCACAGCAGGCCAGCTTCTTCCCAAGTTCAGGCAAAAGATTGGTCCAAAAGTAAAATTCAGGGCCAGTCATGTGTTCTGGTGTGTAAGAGCCCACGTTCCTAGTCTGTGGCCTGGGACTCATGGATTCGCATCACGGGTGCTGATCAGATTAGTAACATCAGGAGAGATAGATTTCATGGTATGGTGCGGGCAGAGATCATACTTAAGTGGAAATTGTGAGCAGACCTTATAGATATGCACCAGGAAAACAACATGAAAATATTGCAATCTATGACGCATCTGGTACACTTCTCAAATACAGAATGGAGGAAGTGATGTGACCTGCATAGGTGGAATTGTTGGACTGCACAAGATGACACGATCATTGAACATCAGAGGATTGGCTGGGAAACTTCAACTTGGGAGGGACTCGTGGACTTTTTCTGGGGAAAGTCTACATATTTGGCCATATCCAAAAAATGTGACAGATAAAACCAAGGATAAACTTAAAGAATTCAGAGTCTAGAGAGAATGCAGTAGACATTTAAAAGTCCAAAGATAAAGTTATAAACAGACAAGAAATCCAGGAAATGGAAAACCATCTTAGCTGGAAAGGGTGAGTAGTTAGACTGATATCAGATGGCTCTGAAATACTGTGTGCATGGAAGATGCCGGGACAACTGAGAAGTTTGAGGGTGTTTATGACATCACAGTGAACATGTCACCCAAGATGGCCTCATTTTTATAGTCCGAGGATTGTCCTAGGCTACGATACTCAAGTGAGAGATACCCAGAAAAGAATTTAAAAACAGAAACCAGCACTGAAACTTGAAGAGTTAGAATTGCCACTGATTAAAGGGATAAGAAAGAAGTCATTGTGAAGAAGCAATAAATAACAGAGAGACAAGTACTGAGTGGAGAACATTGTTACCTACTCAAGTAGATGTGGAGGCCGTGCTGATTGAAGCTTGCAACTTGATTTGAAACCAGAGGCTGGACTTGGGTCTTATCAGACCTACGTTGTTCTTCTGCCTTAATCATAATACGAAATCAAGAACGATCTCCTGAGGACATTGTAGAGAAGGATCGATGCTTCCCTTCCTATGCCCCTAGCACTCATTGAAGAGAAGTCTCACTTTCCATGGCTCTGGCATTATGGAGGACCACTGGGTACATGCTAATGTGTCACAATACATCTCTTTGAACCCTTGAAGGACTAGACCCCCATCATGCTCTGGATATGTCGCATTGTTTGGCAGGGCTCCAGAAGTGTGCTGAGAAGCACCCTTTTCCAGAGGGCTTCCTTGCTTTGTGAGGGATGCCCTACCAGGCTAGTGTGCTCAGTTTGGCTCCAATGAAATACTCCCCCTATCTCTTGGACTAGAATGATTACTGATGGCGTGTATTGACACCATGTGAAAGGAGGTTGTCTGAAAGTTAGAACATTACAATTATCATTATAGAAAAATAAACATGCCATAGCTGAGGTTGTAAATCAAACAAATAACACACCTTATAGAAATACAGTAAGCCAGTATCTAGACATATTCTAGTGGAACGTTCAAGGATCGGGGTTCAAGATCGAAACTTCCCAAATCCAGAAATGAGACAGAAAAGTATCTTACCTGGAACGGAATTCATCACATCTGTCTAATTTGTCTCGGGTACATTATGTTCATGAAGAAGGTTAACATGACAACCTAGAATTTGGAGTTTAAGATCTCAGAATGTCAGACCAACCAAGGTGAACACGTGTTCACAGTGCTCATATTGACCAAGGCTAACATGGTAAAGATTGCTACAAGTGACCAATGTAAATTCAAAGACAACACACAACAATGAAAAGCACTCACATGTAGGCCTATAGAACATAGGGTGGTTAAAGAAATAGAAAATTGATACCTTGGGATGAAGGAGAACGGGCTGACAAGCATACCAAAGGGGGAAATCTGAGAAAGACCATGATGATTATACTATGGAAAAACAAAATGGGCTCAGAATAGGGAAGGCAAACACAAATAACACCTGAATACTCCACAACGAAAGATGTCAGGCTTTAGACAGACTCTGATTGAACTTTTGAAAGTCAGAAAGTGACACAAACCAAAAAACTGCAGCCAAGTAAAACCTGGGCTACCTGGAAAGGGTGGATATGAGACTCCTCCAAACGTCCTATGAAACCCTGTGTCCATGAAGCTTGCCGGGAGAGCAGAGACACAATTATGACAAATTCTCTGACATCACAGTTGACCGAAAATACAAACTGGCTACATCTACTCAGTGCCAGAGTTGGGCTGAAGTAGCCCATTTAAGTCACAATCCCCTCAAATGCAGGTTGCCTAGGGAACATGAATGGGGCTGGTCAGTAAAGAATTGGAGAATTCCGCGCGTTCTGCGTCGGCAGCCAGGAGTTGGCAGGGTAGAATCCTGGGGGTAAACCTCCTCACCGCTGGTACAGCCATTCTGGGGCAGGCGAGGGAGGTAATGTAGAGGCAGATGAGAAGCGATGTTAGACAGGGCCACTCTTCCTCAGCAAATACAGGAGCATTTCCAGCAGATGTGAGCACAGTGATAAATATCTTTCAAAAGGAAACAAATTAAAAGTTGCAAAGAATAGGAAAATTGAACCTCAATAAAAAAGAAAAAGGATGCCAGTAAGAAGAATAAGATACCTAGGAATAACCTCACCCCAACAGGTGAAAGCTCTGTAAACAGAAAACTAGCAAACCTTTGCAGAAAGAAATGGGAGAAGACACAAGGAAGTGGAAGGATATTCCATGCTCTTGAAATGGAAGAATTAACACACTTGAAATGTCCACACCGCATAGAGAAATCTCTTGATTCCATGCAGTCCCAGTCAAAGTTGCAGCAATATTTCTCACAGAGATAGAAGCGAGCATCCTAAAGTTTACATCCAGCAACAAAAGACCCCGAATAACCTAAAGAATCCTGAGGAAAAAGAACAAAGCTCAATGTATCACACTTTCTGATTTCAACATATAGGATGAAGAAATTGAAATGGAAACAGCGCAGGATGGGATGCAAAACAGAGAAACAGAACAAAGGAACAGAATCAAGAGCCCAGAGGTATAGGGACACATATATGGACACCCCATTTTCAAGCACGGAGCCAAGAGGAGACAGTGGAGAAAGGAAAGTCTCTACAATAAACGGTGTTGGGAAGAGTGCAGAGTCTCATGTAAGACAAGGAGAGTAGACCACGGTGTTACACCAGGCACAAACACCAAATCGAAATGGATTAAAGTCTAGAATGTAACACTGGAAACCATGAGACTTCTGGAAGAAAACGTAGGTAGCGTGCTCTTTGTCATTTGTCTTAGCCTCATATTTGGAAGAAGGATGTCTGTCTGGGAAAGGGCAATAAAGGAAACAAGAAACAAATGGGACTACATCAAACACAAAAGCTTTTGCATAGCCAAGGAAATCATTGATGCAATGCAAAGACAGCACAACAACTGGGAGAGGATGTTTGCAAGGCACACATTGGTGAAGGGGTGAATAGACAAAAGATCCAATAAACTCATACGACTCCACAAGAAAAAAACAAAAACAAGCCCCATTAAAATCTGGGCAAAAGCTGGAAACAGAGATTTCTCCCAGGAAGATAGAAAGATGGCCAACAGGCTGTATGAAAACATGTTCATCATCATTAAGTCTCTGGTCAGTGCAAATCTGAAAGGCAATGAGATAGCAGCTCAAGGCAGTCAGAATGGCTATAAGGATGAGGACAGGAAATAAGTTTCAGAGAGGAGGTGGAGAGAAGAGAAGCCTCCTGCACTGCTGGAGGGATTGTAAAAAGGTGCAGCCACGACACAAAACGGTGAAGAGTTGCCTTAGACATTTCAGAATACATCTACCATATGATCCAGCAATTCATCTGTGGTGTGTTTATCCAAAGAACTTGGAAACACTCATACACAGAGATCGGTGCACATCTCTATTTACCCTGGCCTTATTCCCGATATCCAAGACTTGGAAGCCGGCCTGGTGCCCATCAAGGGATGAATGGAGAAGGAAGATGGGCTATAGCCACACAAAGGCATAGCACTCAGCTATAGGAACGGATTCAGGCCAGCCATTTGTGACCACCAGAATGGCTCCTGAGGCTATTGGGGGAACTGAAAGAAGCCCCAGGGGTATGGTCAAATAGCACAGGATCTCATGCACAAGGAGAAGAGCAAGAACGGACCAACAAACAGGTATCACATGACAATGGATTGGCATTTGCCAGAGGGAAAGTGGGGCAGTGGCCAGAGAGAGAAAGTGTTGATTAGGCACAGGTGTGTGGTTAGGGACAGTAATTAGGCTTACGTTGGTGAAGATGATGTAACCTACTCTGAAGTCTAAATCTATGTGGATGTAGATCTGAAAGCTATAGGTTATTATAATGTTGGGTTATGGCAGTCAATTCACATAAAACCAGAAATCCCAAAAGGGATGCAGATTTACAACCGGAAGCTTTGGAGACAGAAAGAGGTTAGAGAAGATGAACTTCCAAGTATTGGTAATCACCTCAACATACTCAATGATGCTATAGAAAGGTAGACCTTTGCAAAGAGATGAAGAGGAATACTACCAAGAGAACATGTTCCGTGCTAAACTCATGAACCAACAGAAAACGTTACCGTTCATGAAGTTACTACTGATTCCTCCACGAATGATCGAAGCAGGCCAACATCTTCACAGGTCAGGTCAAAGGGTGGTGCAAAAGTCCAATTCAGGGCCAGCTCTGTGATGCAGCACGTAGGTGACTACGTTCCACTTGGGTGGCCCGGGCTTCACCAGCTAGCATCAGGGTTGCAGATCAGATTACTAGCATTAGGAAATACAGATTTCAAGGTATGGTGGGCACAGAGATCATAAAGAAGGAGAAATTGTCACCTCACTAAACAAGAAAAAGCTCACATAAGCAACCTCAAACGACACCTAACAGAACTAGAAAAAGAAGAACAAACAAAACCCAGAGTCAGTAAAAGGAGGGAAATAATAAAAATAAGAGCAGAAATAAACGATATTGAAACAAAAAAGACAATAGAAAGGATCAACGAAACAAAGAGTTGGTTCTTCGAAAGAATTAACAAAATTGACAAACCCCTAGCCAGACTCACCAAGAAAAGAAGAGAGAAAGTGCAAATTAATAAAATCAGGAATGACAGAGGAGAAATCACAACAGATACCAATGAAATACAAGAGATCATAAGAGAATACTATGAAAAACTATATGCCAACAAATTGAACAACTTGGAAGAAATGGACAAATTCCTAGACTCATACAATCTCCCCAAACTGAATCAGGAAGAAATGGAGAATCTGAATAGACCAATCACAAGTAAGGAAATAGAAACGGTAATCATAAAGAAGGAGAAATTGTCACGAGACCTTAACAATACGCATCAGAAAAAGAGCCATGAGAATATGACAATCTATGAACGCATCAGGAACACTTCCCCAAATGATGAAGAAAGGAAAACATGTAACCTGCCAAGTGGAATTTTTAGACTGCTAGGAGATCACACGATCATTGTGCATCAGGGGATTGCCTGGGCAACTTCCAATTGGGAGGGCCTCCAGGACTTTCTCTGAGGAAAGTCCACCCAATTGGGCACATACACAATGGATAAGATATAAAACAAGGGATAATCTTAAAGGAAAGACACTGGTGGGTAGAAGGAACGTAGTATACCTTTCAAGTTCCACGAGAAAGTTAGAAACTGACAAGATCTCCAGAACAAGGAAAACTATCCTACCTGGAAAGATGGAGTCGTCAGACTGATATGAGATGGCTCTGAAACACTGTGTGCCTGGAGGTTTGCAGGACAACTTAGAATTCTGAGGGTGTTTATGACGTCACGGTGAACATGTCACCCAAGATGTCAGCAAGTTTAGAGTCCGAGGATTTCCGTGGCTAGGATACCCACGTGAGAGATATCTAGAAACAGCTTTTCCAAACAGAAACCGCACACAGAAATTGAAGAGATCAAAGAGGCACTGATTCAAGGGATAAGAAAGGAATCATTGGGAAGAAGGGATACTAGAGGGGCAAGCACTGAGAGGAGAACATTGTTATCTACTCAAGTAGATGTGGAGGCCGTGCTGATTGAAGCTTGCAACTTGATTTGAAACAAGAGGCTGGACTTGGGGCTTATCAGAACTACGTTGTCCTTCTGCCTTACTCATAATCCCAAGTCAAGAATGATCTCTTGAGGACATTGAAGAGAACAATTGAGGTCTCCTTTCCTAAGCCCCTAGCATTCTTTGAAGAGAGGTCTCCCTTTGCATAGCTCTGGCGTCACGGGGTCCCACTGGGTACATGCTAATATGTCCCAAGACATCTCTGTGAAGACTTAAAGGAATGGATGATTGTCATGCTTGGGGTGTGTCCTTTGGTTTGGAGGGCTGTAGAAGTGTGCTTAAAAGCACCCTTTTCGAGAGGGCTTCATTCCTGTGTGAAGGCTGCCCTCCCAGGCTACAGTGCTCAGTTGGGATCCAATGAAATTCTCTCCCCCACCTCTTGCCATGGAAACAGTATTGATTTCTTGTTCTGACAACATATGGAATGAGGTTTGCTGAAAATTATAACATTGCCATTATGTTTAAATAAACATACACCTGCCAAAGTTCAGAATGAAAATCAAACCAATAGCAAACCATGTAGAAAGAAAAAGCCCAGTATCTAGACGTAATCTTGTGGAGCATTCAATGATCAGGGGTCAAGTTTGAAACTTCCCAAATCCAGAAAAGAGACAGACAAATCACTTACCTGGAGGGAGGAATTCATCAGATTTCTCTAATTTCTCTCAAAAACATAATGTCCGTGAAGGTGGTTGTCCGGCCAAGCTCGAATCTGGAGTTTCTGATCTAAGAATCTCAAACCTACCAAGACGACCATGTGTTCTCAGGGCTAAGTG
>NW_025802836.1:0-1678 GCF_021613505.1 Equus quagga
TTATTTCAGAATGCTCTGAGGTGGGGCAGGAGGTGAACTGGAATCTTAATTTTTTAAATAATATGAAAATCTATATAAGTTGTCTACCTTTCTTTTCCCTGGCAGGATGGCTGCATCACATTTTGCCAGTCAACTGAGAAAGGATTTAAGTATTGAGATGATTAGAACTAAAATTGCTGAGGAGAGTTTTCTCTCTCAGAAAGCAGACAGATATGATAAATATGAACGAAAAAGACACTCTGGTTTGACGGATGTCAACCTTCCAACCTTGGAAGGTAGAAATCTTGAATTAGAGGAGACATCTCAAGAGCCTATTCCAGAAGAGATGAGTGTGAGGCAAAGTAAGTAAAGAGCTATTGTAATTTTAACTGCTTTGAAGAGGGGAAAAAAGTTGGTTTAATACCTGAGGTTAAAAAATCCTTGACCAGGGGCCAGCTGGGTGGTGTGGTGGTTAGGTTCACATACTCTGCTTCTGCGGCCCGAGGTTTGTGGGTTCGGATCCTGGGCGTGGACCTACATACTGCTCCTCAAGCCTGTGGCAGCATCCAGCAAACAAAATAGAGGAAGCTTTGGCAACAGATGTTACCTCAGGGACAATCTTCCACATCAAAAAAAAAAAAAAAAACTTACCAGAAGAATGGAGTTTTGAAATACCATTCTAAATAACTTGATATTTTCTATGACTAAATACTTCCTATTTAAGGTAAAGGCTGTGAAAGTTCCATTCGCTTGTGGAGTGTTGTAAGTTCTGACTTCTGGAGTTTGAATAAGATAAGTGTTGACAAGATTAATTGATAAGGGACATTAAAATAGAAGTTTTGTAGCTAAATCAGGTCTCAAGTTGTTTAAATGTTCACTGCTTCAATTTTGTCATTTTCCAGGACCAGTGAAATATGCAGCCCAAGGGCCTTCTTTACAGGGAGACCAGCTTTACTCTGAGTGACATGAGAAGCCATTATTGGATTAGTGTGTTTATAATCTGCTTTATGTTTTAAAGCATCACTTACGGATGGTAGGGTGACCAGCATGGCCTCCAGAAGACCAGCTGGGAGATAACTGCAATAATTTAGCTCATGGTTGACCACAGTGGGAACGGCAACCCTGGGTGGTTTCATTCTGGTTACATTTTGAAGTTTGAACCAATAGGATTTCCTAATAGAGTGGATGTAGGTTGATAAAGAAAAGTCAGGATGGTTCTAAGGGTTTTGGCCTGAGCAACTAAAAAAATGGAGTGGCCATTTACTAAGTTGTAAAATACTGAGAGAAGAACTTGCCATCTATAGATGGCAAGTCAGGGTACTGTCTAGTATGGTCTGATGATGTGAAATATAAAGTTGGGCTGTTTTAGTGAAGAGGAAGAAATAATTGAGAAACAGCAATGAGGGACCACCCCCCACCCCGGCCCGCTTCAGGCCCAGTGATATGACCTTTGTGGGAGAAGAAAACAGTCAACCACTTGAGAGGACAACTAGGGGAGCGTTGTCTTCAGGGGAGAGCCAGGTTACGGTTAGATCAAGAGATGAAGGGAAGAGGAACTTCAGGGAAGTTGAGGATATAGGGGTTTCATCGATGATTAACCACTTCATCATCTGAGCTTTCGCATCTTCTGTTCTCTGCCTGGATTATTTCTTTTAAACAACTTTATTGAGGTAGAATTTGCATACCATAAAATTCACCC
>NW_025802837.1:0-2472 GCF_021613505.1 Equus quagga
AAGCTTTTGTTTACCAAAGATTATTTCACATCATGTTAACCTGAAAGACATTTGGGTTAGTTCCTATTATATTTAGAAATAATTTATATAAGTGCTTACTTTAAGCCAATTAAACGGAGTTTTAAAAGAATTATACCATCTGGAGGTAAAACATCACACATATGTAACATAGATGTAGACACGCATCCACAAAGACTCCACAGCTATCGTTTTAACACTTTAGGACAGTGTGCCCCTCCTTTAAAAGTCTCCACGAAGTGTCGAACAAAGGCTCTCTTTCCAAGAGATGTCCTTCAGTCTTTAGTCGGCTAGGGACTTAGTGGAGGTGATCAAACTTCTTATCTCAGGTTCCTGTGCCTGATGTGCAGCAAGCCAAGCACTGAGACGTTGGTGCTAGGAGATGGAGAAGGGTTTACTCAGACTGGCCAAAACAAGAAGGTGGGAGCCTGGGTTTGCTCAAATCTCCTCCCCAAGAACTGAAAGTGGGGGGTTTTATGGAGCTAAGGGTCTTGGCAGGAGGAGCTTTGGAGAAACAAAGGGGCCCCTCCTGATAAGCCCCTGGGCAATCTGACTTCTGGGCATCGGCACCTGCTGAGGGCCCGACATCATCCCCAAAGGCATTCTCTTTCTTCTGCAAAGCAAGCTCACAAATCCTCGAGACCTGTGTCACCTCACAAGCTAAACAAGAAAACAGCCAATCGACAAGATTCATCTAGGTCTGCATTGGGAACAAGGTCAAGGGCAATCCTATTCTCACGGAATATCTACAGTAACCCTCAGGTACCTGGCTTCAATCCCCACTGTCATTTTTCCATCCTGATTCCTGCAGGAAACAGGGCATTGATCACTCAGGCTACTTCCTGCCAGAAAGGGGGCAAAGATGGCTAAACTGAGGAAGGAAATTTTTAAAATGCTCTCAGGTACCGGGTTATATTTTGCATTACCATTACCTGAGTGCCTTTCTCTACAGTCTTAGAACAGCAGCTTATTCCATATTTGATTAACCCGAAATTCCAGGACCTGAAATGCTAGAACCTGACTCATTTTACTTATAGGACTGTTTGGTGTCGGCTGTCTTAGCCCAGAACAGCAGCTTAAGGTCTTTCAGCAGCTCAATAGACCAGTTTTTTTCTTTTCAGCTTCTGAGTGCTCTGGTCATGGGGTGGGGAGCCAGGACTGACTCGGGTGTGATGTGTCTTCAGCTTGACTCTGGCCAGTTTGGCTGATGGGTGGGTGGTCAGGAGGACTTCATAATGCCTGGTCCACTTGGGGGGTAGTTGATCCTCTGGAAGTCTCCTTCCAAGACTTAAGGAGAACCTGGTCACCTGCCTTGGTGTGGTGGAGTGCAACATCTGATGGGAACACGGACCTGTGAGAGGCAAACTCATGAACAGAAGTTAGAATTTCATTTAAAAATTTTAAGCACCGTCTGATCGCTATTTCCTTCTGTTGTATGTAATCTCCCCCATGGGTGAAGCCAAGAATCTTCTCAACACCTTGTCCCAGGTTAAGTAGTTTCTTGGTTCATCTTTTCAGTCTTTCCTGTGGACTGGGGCCAGCGTGAGGCATCGAGTTTCCCAGTGATGTCCAAGGCTCTTGATACTTCCTGGGTTCTAGGAGAGAGAAATGCAGCTCCGTTGTCACTCTGGATTGACAGTGGGAACTTCTACCTCGGAATGATCTTCCAAGATGTCAAGACATGTGGGGAAGGGATGTGGAGCTCCCAGGCTCCCTCTGAGTATGCCACTCTCCCCAAATTTTCCATGTGTTCACCAACCTGGGAGTTCTCTGAACCCCATGTTGAACTCAATCTCCAGCCCTTCTCCCCACCTTGGAGATGTGGTGAAGGCGATGGGGCTGAGCGTTCCAACCGACCTATCACACAATTGGTTCCCCTGGCAACCAGCCCCCACCCTTAAGGTTCTCCAGAAGTCACCCCGTTAACATAAATTCAGGTGTGGTTGAAAAGGGGCTTGTTATGAATAACAAAAGATATCTATTTCACCTTTATTGCTCTGGAGCTATTTCTGGAACTGAGGACAAAAGTAATTATTGTAACAAAAGATGCCCCTATAGCTCCCATATCAGAAATTTTACAAGAGTTTTAGAAGCTCTGCTCCAGAAGTGAAGTGAAGGTATTTCTTATTATAAATCACAATATCTCACCAACCTAACAGGATTCCTGCTGAAGGCAGGGCAGGGTGATCAGACATCACCTGGGGGGATGGAGTGGGGCATGAGGATCCAAACGCATCTTGACAGCCCTGAGCTCTTGAGAAAATCTATATTTCGCTGTTTCCAGCCTTTTAACTGGTAAAATGGGAGTGTTTCATGGAAATCTCTGTGGCCTGATCAATCCTTGTTCTAAAAGCCTATTGATCACAGGTAAGATTCCTCTTATGGCTTCTGGCTTCAAGGGTAGTATTTCACGCAGGGCCAGTGATCTATCTGCTTCGATTTTATCTTTACTGG
>NW_025802838.1:0-248 GCF_021613505.1 Equus quagga
AAACAGAGGTCATGAGAAGACAAATTAGAGTGCATAATAGTAGTTTCTTATAAAGGGAAACTTATACCTACCGTATGTCCCAGCAATTCTAGGCCTAGGAAACTACCCATAAACACTTGTATATGAATGTTCATAGCAGCATCAGTCATGAATTTATTCCACAACCTGAAACAAACCACCAGTAATCAGTAAATGAATGGATAAATAAACTGGTACATTCATCCAGTGGAATGAAACTCAGTAAATCT
>NW_025802838.1:258-1348 GCF_021613505.1 Equus quagga
CACACAGTATTTGTCTTCCTCCATGTGACTTATTTCACTTAGCATAATACCCTCTTCAACACTTGTTATTTCTTCTCTTTTTATTTTTATTCATTTTTAGTTTTTATTTTTTCCTGAGGAAGATTAGCCTTGAGCTAACTGCTGCCAATCCTCCTCTTTTTGCTGAGGTAGGCTGGCCCTGAGCTAACATCCGTGCCCATCTTCCTCTACTTTATATGTGGGACTCCTGCCACAGCATGGATTGCCAAGCGGTGTCATGTCCGTACCCGGGATCCCAACCGGCGAACTGCGGGCCGCTGAAGCCAAACGTGAGCGCTTAACTGCTGCGCCATCAGGCAGGCCCCTCTTCTCTTTTTAAAAAATATTTTAATTTAGTAATTTTTTATTGAGGTAACATTGGTTTGTAACATTATATAAGTTTCAGGTGTACTTGATTATGTTTTAATTTCTGTCTAGACTCAATCATGTTCACCACTCAAAGACTAATTTCCATCTGTCACCATACACATCTGCCCTATCTCCTCTTTCACCCTCCTCCCTCCCTGCTTCCCCTCTGGTAACCACGGATCTAGTTCCTATATCTATGTGTTGGTTTGTTGCTGTTGTCTTTATTTGCCACTTAGGAGTGAAATCATATGGTATTTGACTTTCTCAATCTGACTTATTTCACTTACCTTAATACGCTCAAGGTCCATCCATGTTTTTGCAAATACCAAGATTTCATTGCTTTTAATAAGTGAGTAGTATTCCATTGTATATAAATATATAGAGAGAGAGGCCACATCTTCTTTATCCATTCATCTGTTGATGGGCACTTAGGCTGTTTCCAAGTCTTGACTATTGTGAATAATGCTGCCATGAACATAGGGGTGCAAATATCCTTTAGCATTGGTGTTTTTGTGTTCTTTGGATCAATACCCAGAAGTGCAAGAGCTGGATCACATAGTAGTTCTATTCTTAATCTTTTGAGGAATCACTATACTATTTTCCTTAGAGGCTCCACCAGTTTACGTTCCCACCAGCAGTGTATGAGGGTTCCCTTTTCTCCACATCCTCTCCAACACTTGTCATTTCTTGTCTTTGTAATAAT
>NW_025802839.1:0-2199 GCF_021613505.1 Equus quagga
TTAGGTACCCAACTCCAATAACTCCAGGTACACAGTCAAAATGGCCTCTGTGTTTTACACAAAGTAGCGATCCTCATGTTGAATCCTCTGATTTAGAGTCTGAGAAATAAAGAACTCAAGGAGACCATCAGCAAAATAATGAAAACATTTTCTACATATCAAATGCATATACTGGTAAATATTCACTTCAGTTTTTGCAGAACATCTTTCTGATTTTGTGATGAACTTTGTATCGAGTTGACTTTTAAAAGTCACTTTAGATTTTCAAAAAGAAAGAACATTTACAATGAAAAGACAATGAATTTTAAGTTAAAGAGACCAAATCTGATGGTATAAACCAGAGAAGATCAATTGTCCTGACTCCGTCTTTAGTTAAAAAAATGATGTAATATGACTTAGCTCATAAATTGATATGTGGAACAAAATAAATCATAGACAACATATCTGGTATATAGTGTATGTGCAATAAATGCTAGTTCTGTTATTTCTTCCTTGATAATTGAAAAGTTATAGGTGCTAAATAGGAAAACAATCTTGTGTTTTAAATTTAGTGACATAGATAACAGGAAAAGATGTAGTCTCACTTTCAAGAACCTCACAATCCAGAGTTGTTGGTAAATATAATAAAAGTGTGGGTGGGGAAAGAGATTGTAAAATCATTTGTTTCTGTGAGAGGGATTGTTTCATAATTGCATGCCTCCTTTACCTGACTCTGAAGGATAAGCAAGTTATTAAGAGAAACAAAGGAGAAAGATACTAGTTTTATTCAGGAGTAAAGAGCATGAACTATGTTCAAGAGATAAGTACATGTAACAATCTCAATTACTAAACACTTATTCTGAGCTACTATTGTATGCTCTATGCATACAGGGTATATTGTTAGGTGCTTAAAAGAATGAAAATTTGCATAACTTTTAGCTACTGTTCTAAATGATCTCTACAAGTGTTCCAGTGTATAGGATGAAAAGATTTATAAGAGATTTAGGCATGTTAGCTTGCTTCTTGAAATAGAACACAAAAAGAAAATATATTCATGTTCCATACTGTATGCTTCCTTTATATCACCTACCAATCAGTGTAAATATATTATTATTATTATTATTATGGCAGCTTGACCATGAGTATACCTTAGTTTTCTCCATCAGGACTCTCTAGGCAGTCTTCATAATATAATTCAACGGATTTGTTGTAAGTTTTGAGAGCTGTTTGCTTTCCTGGAATGTGAATGTTGCTTTAAATTAACTCTAATTTTTAATTATAATCTAAACTAAGAAAAAATCAAATCCAGATTATTGTGTATATGAGGGAGGATTAATTTTCCCAGTAACAGTGGAATATTTATTATAAGATGCCATCATAGACACAGGTGTCTAATGTGGACACTTTATTACATCACTTTGATCTTTTCTTTTATTTCTTCTATCATCAGTTTTGCTTGAAATGTTTTTTTAAGATTTTATTTTGTCCTTTTTCTCCCCAAAGCCCCCCAGTACATAGTTGTATATTCTTGTTTTGGGTCCTTCTAGCTGTGGCATGTGGGACGCTGCCTCAGCGTGGCTAGATGAGCAGTGCCATGTCTGTGCCCAGGATTCGAACCAGCGAAACACTGGGCCACCTGCAGCGGAGCACGCAAACCCAACCACTCAGCATGGGGCCAGCCCCTTACTTGAAATTCTTATACATCAGTTTTCCCTTTTATACTTTTTGTGTCTGAATAAAATTCCAAATTTAGTCAGTAATATATTGAGAGAAGAAATTCTAGCAGTTTTTATTTAGGGTAAAATAAAAACTAGGCAACGATTTTATGTTGGTTCAATGAAATAATTTGATATGATTGTATGATTTTAAACTTAAAATGATAAATAAATATCACCTTTTTATTGTTGATATTTAGAGAAGAAATAACCAACATTGTTTTCTGTATTCACAAATAAATGGTCTTCTTCTAGACATTGTCATTTATTTGATATGTAAATAAACTAGAACAATGATTGCTACATAGCAGAAAAGTTGTACAAATTTTGTTGGGAATCAATGATAAACAATCCATTTTCAGAGATTAAATCTTTTCTATCTTGGCAAAGGATGACTAAATTTCTGTAAAGTCAGAGACACAATCCCCTTACTTTTATTCTGAGGAAATGGAGATATGTATTGTTTAAGTGCTCTGACAACTGTTTTAAAATTAATAGGTGACAC
>NW_025802840.1:0-2112 GCF_021613505.1 Equus quagga
TGCTGTGCTCCCTGAAAAAACAAAGTCAACAAGAGCAAGCACTGGTTATGATGGGTCTTCTGGCCTCAGCACATCATGACGCCTCCTTGCTTTAAAAAACAAAAAAGGGGGAAATATAGCTGCCCCTGACTCAGGAAGGGTTAATAATCACTGGAAAAGGCTTGCCAACAAGCTGTGACCCGGAGGTGAGAAGGCCGGTTAGCCAAGGACAGGTAAGACTTCCAGGGGAGGCAACCTAAGCCAGGCGTGGTCTCCCGGGGGCACAGATGGAGACACGATATTGATATCAGGAGCAGGAGGGACCATTGCCAAGGAGGTCTTGCATGCTCTGACATAAAAATATACGAGCACAGCAAAAACATGATAATATCAAAACAGATGCCGAGGGAGGGCTCCTTGAGAAATCACTAAGAATTCTTGGCATTCACTAATTACTTCATCCAGAACACCTGTGTATGTTTAACACATGTAAGCTATGTATTATTGAAACGCTGGTTATAA
Organism: Equus quagga; assembly: GCF_021613505.1. NCBI lineage: Eukaryota > Metazoa > Chordata > Mammalia > Perissodactyla > Equidae > Equus > Equus quagga. The sequence goes on from NW_025802840.1 coordinate 502, forward strand.
TAAACTCAGAGTGGCCATCAGCCCCCTCCGCATCTATCCTGATGTGCACATTGGATTGCGACAACGACAGGGATCACCATATTGCCTGAGATTCCACCATCACAAATGTCCCTGGATTAATAGGGTATTGTCCCTTATGAGTGGGGGTGGAGCAGCACAGCAGAGGGAAAGGCTTGGGCTTGGGAGCATGACCAGCCCTGCAACTTGGGCTTGAGGCTTGCCCCCTCTCTGCCTCCGTTCACTCTTCAGTTAAATAGGCATCTTCCCTCATGCAGATGCATTGCCTGGGTCTCTCTGCCTGATCCCAGGGTGCTGGCCCAGAGAGCTGAGGGGAGGGTGATGCTTTATCCTGCTGGCAGGACATCTGGCACACATTAGCTTTACCTTGTGTAGATCACCTGACACACAGCAGGAGCATTTCACATATAGTACCCTGCACACAGTAGGGATGCTTTATGTAGAGTTCCCAGCACACAGCAGGCACACAATGTAGTATACCTGGTGCTCAGTAGGCATGCTATATGTAGAACACCTGGCATGCAGTAGACAGGATTTATGTACAGTACTTGGCATGTAGTAGGTACACTTTTTGAAGAGTACCTGACACACAGTAGGCATGCTTTATGTAATTTGCATGGAGTAGGTTTACTTTCTGTAGAGTACCTGACACAGATAATAGGCATATATTACATAGAGCATGCAACACCCAGTGGGGATGCTTTATGTTGAACACCTGGAATACAGTTGACAGGATTGATGTAGCACACTTGGCACACAGTAGACACACTTTTTGGAGAGTACTTGGCACACAGTACAGCCCCTATATAGCATACGTGCCACACAGTAGGCGTGCCTTATGTAGAGCTCCTGACTGGCTGTAGGGATGTTTTGTGAGGTACCCAGCACATGGTAGGCTTCTTTAGATACTGTCCTCTGCACAGAATAGGTCTACTTTATGTAGAGTATTGGCACACAGCAGCACAAGGACTAGTTACTGGCCCTTTCCATTCATTCTGTCTTTTTGGGGGTCCTGATCCTTCTCACCTTCCTGTGGAACCCTCCTCTGCCCCCCTCAGGCCCTCATCTGACATCCCGTTTCCCGGATGGAACCCTGAGCCCAGAGAGGGCCGGCACAGCCCATGGTCAGAGTGAGGACGGGCAGGACTCCACCCAGGCTCTCTCAGCTCTGCCCTCCGCTGTCTGCACCCAGTGCTTTCATGGCCCCCTGCAGCCTCACCTCCCACTCCTCCACATGCCCTCGCCTGACGGGACTCCTTACCCAAGAGTCTGGTGTGGGTGATCCCCACGAGGCTGGTGTCTTTGTTCCTGCTCCCAGCACTCATGTCTCAACCCAGGCCCTGGGCTGCCTGGAGGCAGGTCTTGAACTCCTGCCAGGCTGTGCTGTCCTGGGGCCAGAGGCTTCCTGTCTCTGAGCTTCCTGCTTCTGCACCAAGAAACAGTGCATGACGCCCTCCTGGCCCGTCACATGGACAAGAGCCCAGGAGATGTGTGAGGACAAGGCTTGGCCTGTCCTTGCTCACCTGGCACCTGAACTCCCAATTGCAACTTTTCACCTCCCACACCCTGGACTGGGAAGGCCAGGGGCAGCTG
>NW_025802841.1:0-10225 GCF_021613505.1 Equus quagga
CCCAGGTGATGTGATACAGAGATTTGGAGCCCAGTTGTGGAGTAACTCTTACTAGCTGTGTGAACCTGGGCAGACTGCCTACCCTCATTGTCGTTAGTCGCAAAATGGGAGTAATAATACCTACCACATTGGAAGTATTGAGGACCAAGTGGAAAATTCTTGTGATGCTCTTGGCAGAGTGGCTGGCCCTGAATCAACATTCATTTGAGAGTATTCATTGTTATTGGGAGATGATGTAACCTTCCTGATGCCTTGGACTTGAGGGAAAGAAAAACAGCTTTAGAGAAAAAATGCTGTCCTAGAGGACTTTGTGATCACATAGGCTGGGGGAGGAAGGACAGAAGGAATGGAATGTTTGCAAACTTTCACTTACATTCAGGAAGAATGAAGTACGGTCCCAGATTTAGCCTGAAGCTGAAAAGTACTGTCTTATTTTCCTGTTGCTGCTATAAAAAGTCATGACAAGCTTGGTGTTTTAAAGCAACACAGATTTATTCCCTTAACATTCTGGGTTTCAAAAGTCCGAAATAAGTCTTACGGGGATAAAATCGTTGGCAGGGCTGGATCCTTCTGGAGTGACCAAGGGAGAGTCCTTTCGTTACTTCTTTCAACTTCGGGAGGCCATTGGCATTCCCTGGCTTGTGGCCCCCTCTTCACATCCCTCCAACCTCCTACTTCCAGCATCACATCTCCTGCTACAGACCCTGATCTTCTTTATTCCTCTTATAAGGACCCTTGTGAACACATTGGATCCACCAGATCGTCCAATCTACTCTCCCCAACTCAGGATCCTGCATCACATCTGCAAATTGCCTCTTTGCCATTTAAGACCATTCACAGGTTCCAGGGATTAGCACTTGGATGTCTTTGAGCACCAGCATTCAGTTGACCACAAGTACCAAAAGTCCAAGCTCCATGGCTTTCTTTAAGGGCAAGTGTATTTTATAAAGGTATTAAAAATATGTGTATTTGCCAATGTAAGCATATCTCCCTTGCCTCACCCCCGAAGGAATCCACATGGAACCTAGAGTGTACTGTGTCAGAATTGGGGCTGGAAGGCTGGGTGCCACGTGCCTGTGTGTTCCTTCCTGCTTTTGCCAACTTGCATCTGCTCTGCTCACAGGTGCTGCCGAGTCCTCCCCTTGCCTCGGCTACTGGCCTTCTCAAGGGATCCTAGTGGATGGGCTTGCTAGATCCCCGGTTTCCAGCCCTAGGAGGAGAATGTTACCTAGGTGCAGACTTTCATTCTAGAACATACCTGAAAAAATTGAATAGATGCTGTTGAAGCAGGGCTGCATTACAACTTTTCCAGGTCCCAGGAGATTTTGCCATTCTGGGCCTTCTCCTCTGCAAAATGGATTAAATTTCTATTTTATGACTGCATTGGAGTAAGATGAATACATTAATATTATATATGAAAATATTATCTTTGACCTAAAAGGTACTTTATTTTCTTCTTATTTGAAAAGGATTTAAAACATTTTTGTGGGCCTCTCACTGTGGTGAATCCCAAGTGCTGTGGCTGTTGTGCCTGGTGGGTAAGTTAGCTGAGGCCTGAGGGTGAGGGAATGGGCAAAGTCTGCTCCCTGCTCTGTGATTCCGGGACTCTCAAAATGCTGGTGAGTGCACATCAACAGGAATTTTCCCAACGCACACTCTTAATAACGCTAAGGGAGTACTTTTTACTTAAATTTTGTGATGATTCAGTTCCACTGCAGTGAAGCCCGAGATGTTTTGTTGTTGTTCTTTAAAATATGGGGTTTTAACTGTTTTCAGAGTTAGTAAAATATCACTGCATCCAGAATATATGCCTTTCCACCAGCTTCCAGCGTTTGGTATACTGCATTTACACAGCAAAGCAATGCTTCACTTCTAATGAAACAATTATTGGGCTTTTGACATTTCTCTTTGTTAATTTTATCCCTAATGTGCACACAATACACATCAGAGATCTCTTTATTAATTGTCTCACAGTAAGTAATAAGTGTGTTGTCCCCATTTGCCCCAATCTTTCCTCTTGGGCGATGCAATAAGAGAGAAATGGAAAACTTGCCTACCAAAGTGGCTGTGCGTTCCTTAGGTAAATTTAGAGAAAATAGATTTTTGGCTGTTTATATTTATCAGGGAGACAGCTGTTCTCATCCCTTCCTGAAAGGAGGGAGAAACATCTCTGCTCCGTAGAGATGGGACGCACAAGTTCCTGCTGGATGCCCACCGTAACTCTCTGCTGTGTAAGTAGACTCTCTCCAGAAGCCAGACAACCACATGAGTCCGGGCCTTTCTTAGCTTAGAGATCTCTGCAAGGTCGGACCTCTCACCCACCTGAGATGTCAATGCCTCAGGTAACAGTGCTCCAGTCTTCCTGGGACCTCCGGAATTTCCCCTGGGGACTAAGTTCAGGAGTATCTATTTGGCCCTTTCAGAGTGGTAAGAGCAGTTGATTATTCTTCTGGATCACAGCAATTAGGAGACAAATTGTTGGACATGTCACCCTCATGGCCTAGGAAAACTGAAGTGTTTCTAGCGGAGTGAGAGCAAACATCTTTCTCCTTAAGCTATGCACATCTCAGCGTCCCAAGAGGCTGGACCTTAATATAGGAGCACTAAGAAATGCAGGGAAGATTTGCTTCCCAACAACACATTGAAAAATCATTTTCAATATATGTGTCAGACAAAAATCCTAATTTTTTTCTTTCTAAATCTTCCCTCGTAGCACTGGGATACGTTTTACATAAGTGTATGTTATTTGATAGAAATCTCTCTACTTAGGCTGGAGAACAATCCAGAGATGAGATGTCACGTGATTCCCAAAGCCTCCCCTCCACTGGCTGTCTCTCTGGGAATGTCCTTACTTCGTCTTCATGATTGAAAGGTGAATTTTCTGAATGTAAGATTCTTGTTGGCAGAGTTTTTCTTTCAGCAGTTGGAATGCAGCTGGCCCTTAGTATCTGGGGATGCAGAACCCGGGGATAAGGAGGCTGACCGGGGGACGGGAGCATCCTCAGATTTTGGTACCAGAGAGGAGACTGGAAACCAATCCCCTACAGAAACTGAAGGATGATGGATGTCATCTTGCTGCCTCTTGCCACCATTATTTCTGAAGAAAAATCAGCTGTAATCTTACTGGGGCTCCCTTGTACGTGATGAGTAATTTGTTTCTTGTTACTTCCATGATTTTTTCCTTATCTTTTAATATTTTGCTTCAATATGTCTAGGTGTTGGCCTCTTTGTGTTTATCCTATTTAGATTTTGTTGAACTTCTTGGATGAGCAATCAGTCTGGGTTGTCTAGGGACATAGAACACATAGTATATAATTCATATATATATATATAACGCGTACTCTATATATTATATGTATGCTATATATGGCCTGTATGCTATATATATAATGTGTGTACTATACATATTTTATATATGTACTATATACGATACTACGTAGTGTTGTAGGGGAGGAAGAAATTTTTCTCCATCCTTCTAAATTCTTCTGGCTGGTCTAAGAATTAAATTGACAGTTGACAGATGAACAGGAGAAACATCAACCAAATGACGTGTATCCATGGAAGAGACTCAGGAAAACTAAGTGACCCTCCAAAATGGCAGAAGCCACCACCTGAAATACCATCTTCAGCTAAAGACAAAAGAGGGTGTTGGGGTAGTCTTTGGGACTTCAAAGGGAAAAGGCAATTCACATGGAGATGGAAAAGCAAAGGTTTGGGAAACAAATGAATACCGCGCCGTGCAGAGACAATGGGACATGGAGATGACTCTGCTCTCTGGCCCCTGCCCCGTCTTCCCTACCACACTTAGCCCATTTTCTTTGTAGATATCTCTGGTCACAGCTCTGTTCCTGTTACAGGTCATCTATCTAAATTCTCTTAGGCAGTAAAGGTGAAGTAACAAGAAAAACTTTCTGAATCTTTTGTTTCTTAAAAATAATCAGCCTAACGTAATAATTGTCATGATGTTAAAGGGACACATTTTGAGGTGGCAAATTTTGTTTTCATTCAATATATATTCTATATACTACCCCCCACATATATATGTATATTAGTATAAAATATCTATATATATTAAGAGATTTATTTTGAGGAATTGACGCATGTGATTGTGAGAGTTGGTGAGTGAAATATATGGGGCAGGCCACCAGCAGGCTGGAACTCAAGCAGGAGACGATGCTGTAGTCTGAAGGCAGAATTCTTCTTCTCCAGGAAACATCCATTTTCCCTCTGAAGGCCTTCAACTGATTGAATGCGATGCACTCATATTGTTGAGGGCAATCTCCTTTACTTAAAGTCAACCTATTGTCCACATCCATAAACTATCTTCAGAGCAACACCTAGATTAGTGTTTGATTAAACAACTGTGTAGTACACCCCACCCAAGATGACACATAAAACCCACCATCACACATGTAGATTAATGGTTTTCATCAAATTTGGGAAATATTCAGCCATTGTTTCTTTGAATAATTTTTCTATTCCTTTCTCTCGCTATTCTCCTTCTGAAACTTTCGTTGTACATATGTTGCTGGTGTGCTTAATGTTGTCCCACATTTCTCCGAGGCACTGTTCATTTTTCTTCACTCTCTTTTCTCTCTTCTTCACATGGCGTAATCTCTATCAACCTGTTTAAATTTCTAATTCCTTCTTCTGCCACTTCAACTCTACTATTGAGACTGTCTAGTAATTTTCTCATTTAGGTTATACTTTTGAACTCCAGAATTTCCATTTGGTTCTTTTAATAATTTCTATCTCTCTATTGATATTTGCTACTTGATAAGTTGTTGCTGTCATACATTCCTTTACTGTCTAAGCATGGTTTCTTTTAGTCCTTTGAACATTTTTATAATGGCTGCTTTGAAGTCTTTGTCAAATGTGACATCTAGGCTGTCTCATAGGAAGTTTCTTTTCTCCCCTGGCTTTGTCGAGGTACAATTGATAATAAAAATTATGTCTCTATTTAAGGGAACCATGTGATCATCTGCTATATGTATACACTGTGAAATGATGACTACAATCAATTTAATTAACATAGCCATCACCTTACATAGTTCCATTTTTTTAGTGGTAAAAACTACTGGAGATTTACTCTCTTGGCACATTTCAAGTTTACAATACAATGTTAGTAACTATAGTTGCCATTCTGTACATTAGATCTCCAGAACTTAGACATCTTATAACTGAAAGTTTGCACCCCTTGACCAACATCTCCCCATCCACTCTCACCCCCAATCACAGACAGTTTTTATTGCGTGGTTTTGAGGGTTTTTTTGTATGGGTCATGCCTTTCTGTTTCTTTGCATGCCTCATAATTTTCCATTGAAAACTGGAGATGCTGGGTAAATTATTGTAGCAACTGTGAATATTGGTTTCTGCTCTTTCACTCTACCTCCTTGGGCTTGCGGTTGTTGTTTTCTTGTTTATTTGTCTGGTGACTTGACTGGACTGTTGTAGTGAAATCTACTTCCCCTGCAGGGTAAAACGTCTGCTGTTGCTGCTCAGAGGGCATAGCCTTGTGCATGCTCACAGTCCTCCTGGGATGAGGGCGCTTTACAGAGCTCCACAGACTTGCTCTTCCCCTGATCTCTGTGTTAATTGTCTACACCTGTTGGTGTCACACCAACCTATTAGGTTCCTCTAATTACTGGCTGATGGCTCTATTGTTTTCAACAATGTCTTGGGGCATACATAGTTTATTGTCTGAGCCAATTAATTTCAGTCCTCTTTGCAAAGGTCCATTTTTCAGGCCAATCTTTCATGTTTGTTCTGCCCTGAGTATGGGTTTTTCTTAGCGATTTCTTTCTCTGGCTCTCTCTGGTAGACTGGGTGACCTACAGTTTAACCTGTTGCTCACATGGAGATAAGAGCCTCCTCTTATTGCTTACCACCAGAAGCTCCACTGTTTTTGAGAGTACCCTTAGGCTTGAACATCCCTACAGTCTGTTTTGAATGAAGTTGGTTCCTTTGGGAAATCTTCAGATGCTCGTGATCTCATGGATGCCTCTCTCCCTGGGGAAGTTCTCTAAGCCATGGCCCCAGTGCTTACGGCAGCAGCAGAGGCCTGTCTACCTCAGAGTTACATCCCTGCACTATGAGCAAGGAACTGGACTGGGGCAGTGGCCTCTGGTCTTCTCGGCTTGCCTCTCCTGGTATGGAAGCTCTGCCCTACAAGTGAGCTGGAGTGAGAGTAATTGGGACTCAGTATTTTCAGCCTGCCACATGTGGGTTAGAGGCCCTACTCTCTGAGTGGGGGCTGAATGGTGGAAGGAACACCCCCACAATATTAACCAGGCTTGCCAGGAATTTAGCCTCTGCAACTTGGAGCTGTGGTGGTTGAGGAATTCTAGTGGTCTGACCCTCCCAGTAGATACCCATATCCCTTGACTGGGACCTGGGGGAAAGGATACCACATTTTCTTGGCCATGCCTACCCAGAGTGGAATTTCTTTCATGCTGAGCTGGGAGGAGAAGGGAGGGAGTGATCAAGTCCTGGATCCGGTGTGGCAGACTCTCCTTGTTCTTACTGAAATTTAGTAGACTTTCTTGAATAAATGTGTCTGCATTTACTGTATGTCCTTGGGACCATTTCCAGAGATGTTAAATGACTGTTTAAAAGGTATTTTTCACCAGTTATGATTGTTTCACTGGACAGGGTAGGGGCGGGTCTACAGATCTCCTCATGACACCATTCCGGAAGGGGAACCCTCCACTGGATGTAATCAAGCATCCAGAACAGAAAAGAAAACTTTATTGAGAAAGAAATAGTGAGATTCAAACAAAGCCAAAGGTGGGTTACTTATAGCATAGATTGTAAAGATCTGGGGAGAAATACTTTGCTTTCCTCCTGTTTGCCAAAACATGACAAAAGAAATGCAGATGTGTTTCTGTACAGAGTTCGTTGACCTCCCCGCCTTCCAAGGACACTGCGCCTGGGCCCTACACAAAGGAATGTGTCTGGGCTCGGGGCCAGAGACGGCCACTTCGGCCCTGACTCTAAGGCACAAGTTACAAAGAATACGTCCTGCGTCATATTCCTTTCTGGGCTGGCCACCCCGACAGGCACCTGACAGGACTTTAGAAACATCCTATCCGTGGGAACAAAAAATATAGAAGCACCCCATGTGTGGGAACAAGAAGAAAGAACTCAAAGTATCCAAATGTCTGAAACCCTGAGTCAGAACCTAGAGAAACCTTAGGATAAAAGAGAGTCACAAGCATAGAGCAATTGGGAGTCTCACTTAGGAAAGGACGCTTTGCTTCAGACCTGGACAATCGGCACTCCCACGCGCTGTACTAACTACTGGGACTTCCCTGGCTGATTGTGGTGTGGATGTTGTAAGTACCGATTTGTTGTTCCCCTTTATCCTGGCTCCTCGTTCTGTTTCCCTTTATCAATAAACTTTGATTGCTTAAACAACCAAGTAGGCTTGGCAGTACCTGTCATTCCTAGCCCTTTGAGGCTGTGGACAACAGTTTCCTTTCCAGGAAATGAAACAAAACTACCACCAAAATCTATTACGTTTGGGCCTGCACTTTACAAAAGTCTCCGCATATATTTTTTTCTCTGTGTTTATTTTGATAGGAGAATATCTCTTCTAGGAGTATCTTTATTCACACCATACTTCAGCATTTCCATTATATATAGCAAACCTCTTTAGATGGTTTCACATTCACTAACTCACTTGAATTTCCTAAACCCTTAGGCTATGTAAGTCAGACTTTATTCTTCCATTTTACAATCGTGAAATTGAGACAGAAAAGAGTGAGCTCTTCTTACATGACTCAGCTCCCTCGATAGGGCCAGTGGAGGTGAGCAGGGTCAGCAATGTGGGGAGGACCCTGGCTCCTTCAGCCACTCTGTGCCCTGGGGAAGTGCAGCCCTTGGCCTGGGCTGCCATTGGCTGGTCCTCCCAGCCTGGGGTTCTAAAGCTGGGATTCTCAGAGGCTCTTGATGCCTCCAGTTCTGTCATGTCTCCTGCCAATCCTTAGGACTGAAGCCAAACCCAGAGATGGGTAAGCACCTCCTGCTGCCACTGGTCATCCTGTCCTTGCTGCTGGGCTTCCTGCAAGGTGAGCTGGGGGAGCATATGGGAGGGCAGTGGGACTGAGGAGACCCTGGGTGAGTGGCGGTTCACATTTCCAGGAATCACTTCTCTCTTTGACTCTCTATCAGCCTACTTTGTCAGTAGAATGCACAGCACGTGAGATTGCCAGATAGGTTATGGTTGATCTGGGAAGTTTTCCCTTTGTAGGGATACATTTTAATGTCTTTCTGCTTGTAAATTTGTTTTTCAGAATTTTGCTAGTTAAATACTTTTGAAAGCTGAATTGTTTGGGTACTCTATTTATTGCATATTATAAGATTTGGAGTTTTCTTGTAGAAACAGGATGTGCCCTCACCAAAATTTGATTCAGATGTCAAGACTGAAGATGCCAAGTCTTGACATGCACCAAGAGGGTATTAAAACTTTAATGCTTAACTAGTGAAGCTACCTGGGGAGAGGAGGGCTTGCCTCCAGGCTGGTCTTAAGATGGCGTGAGGGAGCAGGGAAAGCAGGCTGGCTTGGGAGTCACGTGCTCGTTAGGCAGAGAGGCAGGGTGAGGGTTGCTGCGCTCAGACAGGGGCTTGTGTGGTTTGAAACTCCCACCACTGGCAAAGGAGGGAGCTCCTGGGGCCCAGATGTGGGCAGAGGAGGTGAGTCTCAGAGCTGTCAACTATCAAACATCAAAATAATGGAGTCGGACACTTTATTACATGAATAAAACATAGGGGACTCTTTCATCAAGTGGTCAATACCATTGTAGGCCACTTGCCCTGAATCACAAAATAGTTCCTCAAAGGCTCAACCATTTTCAAAATCTGATGGATGACAGGGAACAGGGAGAAAGATTGCTGAACAGTATATTTTATTCCACATCACCTTCCTCACAAAACCTTTATAGTTATTCTACCTGTGTGTGTGTATACATACATACATAGATATATAGAGAGATACATACATTCATTTATATCTGATATATACATATATATATATATACATGCAGACACACAGACACACAACACTATCATACTTGTTTGGACAGAATTGGGACACAAAAATTATGTATTCACCACAATCAGTTATAAGTGTATTTGGGTTCCATAGATCCTCAGTCGAGTAAGAAGTTGTTTCTGCTGCAATGTTATGCTCCACCAGCATTTGTGTTTATACCATCACCACGAAGATCAATGATTTTATGTTCAATGTGGACTTCTTAAACTGAATTTTCTAGCACTCACAAAAGGTCAGAAGTTTCCCCTTCTACAGAATACATTTCCACTGGTTTTATTTGGTTCCATGGATTCGTTGAAATTGGAATGATCTTTGGCAGTAACTAGAATCATTTGTTTGCAACGTTCTTCTCCTGCAAATGGAATCAGCCTGCTAATAGTCAGCGTTTCTTTTCTTGTATATTTACAGGAAGACTTGGAATAAAAACTATGCTAAATAAATTTAGAACAACACTCATATGATCTAAATAAAAATTTATCATTTTAGTTGGTGTTCGCCAGAATCTGACTCTGAGAGAAAGATAACAGTAAAATGCATTTGTCTAGAAGGTAGTCCCAGGAAATACCTGCGTGGGGAGTGAGGAAGAAGAACAGGGAAGGGAAGGAAGCTGACAAAGGATGTGTCATCGAGCTAGACAGCAGGGTGGGCAAGTGGAGCTTCACCCTGCGGGGACATTCTGAGGACAGGGCAGAGCCAGCCTCAAGCTACCCCAACTCAGGGGTGAGAAAGTTGGAGCATCATCCACCAGTATCCCCCCACTGTGCTTGGAGAGGGATGCGTCCAGGGCACTTGCTCCCCTATATTCCAGCTCGCCTTGGGTACAGGGGAGTGTGCTCCCACCGCCCACTGTGGACGCGCAGGTGTTGCAGGAGCAGCCTTCAGCACCTGGAGGGGGACGTGAGGGGTCAGGGATAGGGATGCTCAGGCATCTGCTTCAGTCAGTGATGCAGGATTCAGCTGCTGCAGCTGCACGTGTCCTTGTTGTTCCTTGAACGGAACAAGCTGACTCCATCTCAGAACCTTTGTACTTGCCCCTGTATCTTCCCGCAGCCAGTTTCCCAACTGCTCAGGGTTGTTTCAACAATCAACTTCTTTCTTTAAATCATCAAACTTCGAGTCTATTAAGCCTTCAGCAAACATTTCGGCGCACCCTGTCTAAAGTAGCAGCCCCCC
>NW_025802842.1:0-3069 GCF_021613505.1 Equus quagga
GGCAGGTTGTTCAAGCATGTCTGTCAGCTGGTCCAGTTGCATCTGGCACTTGGTCCTGGCATGGCCGTCCCATGTTCCAGGCATTTCTGAAACGTGGTTTTGATGTATCCAAAATGTGGTTTTGCCTGTCTGGCATCTGATACATTCCTCTTCAGGAGATGTTTTGGGGGTGTCCAGCAGGTGGTCTGGGTGTTTCCAGGAAGTGGTTTGGCATGTCTGGCATGTCCTTCAATTATGTCTTGCCTGTGTTTCTGGCGTGTCCAGCAGGTGGTTACAGTGTCTCTGGTACCTGGCTCCTACGAGCACAGCAGGGGCTTCCGGCATGTCTAGTTGGTGGAGCCACCTGCTGGAAATGCCAGAAACAGGCACAGCCAGACACACCAGAACCACCTTAAGAATGTACCAGAACCACATGCGAGACACACAGGAACTACCTGCCAGACACCATTGAAACAACTGTCAAATATGCCAGAACCAGGGGCCAGGTACGCTGAAGCCACCTGCTGAATACACCAGAACCATGTGCCGGACACGCTGGATCCATGTGATGGGTACACCAGAAACAGGGCCAGCACAGTCCAGAACCAGGTGCCGGACACACCTGAACCACCTTCTAGACTAGCCTGAACCACGTGATGGACAATCTAGAACCACATGCTGGGCACACCAGAACAAGTTGTCCAACATGCCAGAACCACCTGCTCGATACTCCTGAACCACCACTCAGTCTTGTGAGAACCACCTGCTGGATACACCAGAAACAGGTGTTGCACATGCCAAAACGAGGTGCTGGACATGACTGAACCACCTGAAAGACATGCGAGAACCAGATGGCAGACATGCTGAAACCACCTGCAGGACACGTCAAAATCCCCTGCCGGATACAGGGAAACCATGTGCCGCACACACCAGAATCACCTACCAGACATGCCAGGACCACCTGTTAGATATGCCAGAATCAGGTGCCTGATTCATTGAAACTACCTGCCGGACATGCCAGAAGCAGGTGTCAGACATGCCTGGACAACCCACATGACACGTTAAAAACACCTGCATGATACCCCGGAACCATGTGCCAGACATAATGGAACCACCAGCTGGACACACCAGAGCCACCTGCCGGATATGCCAGAAACAGGCACAGCACATGCAGGAACCAGGTGCCCCAGATGACTGATCCACCTGCCAGACAAGTCTGAACCATCTGCCGGACATGCTGAAACCACCTTCTGGATGTGCCTGAACCATCTGTGGCACACGCTGGAACCACCCACCGGACATGTGTGATGCACCTGCCTGACAAGCTGGAACCAGCAGTCAGACACATAAGGACCATCATCTGGGCACTCTAGAACCACCCACCACAGACATGAGAATCAAGTCCAGAATGCGCCAGAAGCAACTTCAAGACATGCCAGAACCTCCTGACTCACATGCCAAAATCACCTGCCAGATATGCCAGAACCACTTGATGGACACTCCGGAAGCACATGCCAGGCATGCCTGAACCACCTCTCAGATATGCCAGAGCCATGTGCTGGACATGCCGAACCACCTCCCAGACACACCTGAACCACCTGCTGGACATGCCTGAACCACCTGCCAGATATGCTGGGACCAGACCCCTTAGACGCTGGAAAAGCCTGACAGACATGCTGGAACCACCCACCGGACACACCAGAACCACCTGGAACCACCCACCAGACACACTGGAACCATGACTCTGACATGCCAGAACCAGCTCCTGGACATGCCAGAAGCACCCAACAGACATGCCATAACCATCTTCCAAACCTACCAGAACCACATGCCAGACACACAGGAACCACCTGCCAGACACCAGGGAACCAACTATCAGATATGCCGGAACCAGGTGCCTGGTACCCTAGAGCCACATGCCAAATATGCCAGAACCATGTGCCGGACACGCCGGAACCATGTCATGGATACACCAGAAACAGGTCCAGCACAGGTCAGAACCAGGTGCCGGACATGCCTGAAACAGCTGCTGGACACACAAGAACCACCTGCTAGACCAGCCTGAACCACTTGATGGACAATCCAGAACCACATGCCAGGCACACCGGAACCAGGTGCCCAACATGCCAGAACCACCTGCTGGACATGCCTGAACTACCTGCCTGTCTAGTGAGAATCACCTGCCAGATACACCAGAAACAGGTGTCGCACACACCAAAACCAGGTGCCGGACATGACTGAACCACCTGCAAGACACACCAGAACCAGCTGCTGCACACACTGGAACCACCTGCCGGACAATTCGAAATCACCTGCCGGATATGCCGGAACCATGTGCTACACATGCCGGAATCACCTACCAGATACGCCGGGATCACCTTTTTGCTATACCGGAACCAGCTGCCTGATTCGCTAAAAGTACCTGCCAGACATACCAGAACCAGGTGTCCGATACGCCTGGAAAAACCACAGGACGCGTGTAAGTCATCAGCATGATACCCTGTAACCATGTGCCAGACGTAAGGGAACCACCTGCCGTATATGCCAGAAACAGGCACAGCACACGCCAGAACCAGGTGCCCCACACGACTGATCCACCTGCCGGACGAGACTGAACCATCTGCCAGACACGCCGAAACCACCTTCTGGGTGTGCAGGAACCTGTGGCACACGCCAGAACCACCTGCTGAACTTGTGTGACCCCCCCCCACCTGAGATGCTGGAACCAACTGTCAGACACGTTGGAACCATCATCTGAATACTCAGGAACCACCCACCTCAGACGCGAGAATCAGGTCCAAAACTCACAGGAAGCACCTGCAGGACACACCAGAACCACCTGCTTCACATGCCGAAATCACCTGCCGGATACGCCAGAACCACTTGATGGACACTCCGGAATCACATGCTGGGAATGACAGAACCACCTCTCAGATATGACAGCATCACGCGCCAGACATGCTGGAACCACCTCTCCGAAAGACATGAACCACCTGCTGGACACGCCTCAACCACCTGCTGAACATACTGGAACCACCTGCTTGACTGGCCAGAACCACCTGCCAGACACACCAAAATCACCTGCCAGAT
>NW_025802843.1:0-1562 GCF_021613505.1 Equus quagga
CATTTCCTCTAGTGCTTGCTAAAACTGTAGAATTCTGTGCCTCACCCCAGACCTGTTGTTTCAAGACTGATGGTTGGACTACTTTCTTAACAAGAATCAGTGATTCTTCTGCACTTAAAGTTTGAGGAGCACTAGTTGAAAGTATTCTTGAAGATGAGAGTGCCTTAGCACTTGTGTGAATTGATTGCAGAGGTTGAATTATTACAGTACACCCAATTTAACACGCAAGCAGAGTCTCTTTGAACACATTGGCTTTCTTACATTTCGAGTGTTTGTCCCCATCAGTGTACTTACACTGACCTGCTTTTCTGTTGTAAGGGAAATGCCGCCTCCATCAGGCTATCATGGCCACCATCTCTTGGAAACCCAAAGCTTCAGGTGCCCAGGGGACACTGGAACCCTGAACCCAAATAGGGCAAAGTTAGTTGTCTTTTTATTCATTGAATCATATGTCAGGGAGTTGGGAAGCTATTGTACATGCTAAGGTTGCAGTCTCCCTGTTTCTTTTCTTTTTGGGGTCTGTGTGTGTGTGAATCATTTTTGAAAGATTTTTTTGTGTGTGAGAAACATAGCATATGAGAACTTATGTATACCTCAGAGATACGTAATAAGATTACTGCCCTTTGTACCACCTTAGATGTGAAATAGAACATCTTATTATTACAGAAGTTTTCTTTGTGCCTCATCCGAACTGTCCCTTCCTTCCACATCCCTCTAGCTGCTGTCTTGACTTTTCCAGGTTGATGTTACCATAGTGTAATTTAGAAAATATAAAATGAAAACACCCATTTAAACTGTTTTAATTAGATGAATTTTGGCATATGGAACATTTTTGACACTCCAGAAGATTTTCTTGCATCACTTTTCCCATTTAGTATCCCCACCCTCCCTTTCCAGATAACCACTTACTGGATTTCTATCACAGTAGATCGCTTTTGGCTGTTTTAGGTCTTCACATAAACGGAATCATAAAAATTCCTTTTTTTTTTTTTTTGCATTTGACATTTCTGCTCAGGAAACTGTTTTTGAGATTCAGCCATGTTATTGCATGTGTTAGTAGTTTGTTCCTTTTTATTGCTGAGTAATATTTTATTATATGAATATTTTGAAACTTGTGTAAATATGTACCTATTGGTGAACTTTTGAGTTGTTTCCAGTTTGTGGCTTTTATGAATAATATTGCCACGTGTATGTGTGTAAGCAAGTCTTGAGTAGACATATTTGCATTTCTCTTCGGCAAATACATAGCAGTGGAATTGTTGTAAAATATTGCTAAATGGTTATTTAAAGTGGTGGTATCACTGTCCATTCCCATCAGCAATGTATGAGAGTTCTGGTTGGTCAACATTTTTGGCAGCACTTGATATTGTCAACTTTTATGTTTTAGCCATGTTAGCGAGTATATAGTGGTACCTCATTGTGATATTAATTTGTATTTCTTTAATGGCTAATGGTTTTAAAGTCTTTTCAGGTGCTTATTGGCCATTTTTGGATGATTTTTAAATATTGCTTCTCATACATTTTCCAGTTTTATGTTCTTAAAGGATTAGCAATAACAATAG
>NW_025802843.1:1572-3049 GCF_021613505.1 Equus quagga
TTCTCAAAGTTAGGAAATAACCAGGAAGAACCCATTCACATAGATGTTTATAGCTATTAATTGGCATTAAATACTGTTTAATGTTGGTTGATGTCAAGTTTTCAGGATAATCTTAGTATTTTTGCTCTACAAATGATCTTATGTCGGCTAAGCCTGGAATACTTCTACTTCACACAGATAATAGGTGATAATCAGGAGAAGTTTTATGTGTGTAAGACAGACCCAGTTGCTGTGTCCAAGTTGAAGACACACTGTGGCTTGACTCCTGTCTGCATCTCTGACTTCGTTTTCTACTGTTTTGTTCTTTTCTCTTTACACTGTGATGACACAGAATGGCTTGAAGTTCTCATCCACCCAGTGCTATTTAATTTCTTTTGTCTTTATGCTTGCTTTTCCTTCGAAGGAATCCCTTCTAGCCTTTACCCCCAGCCTAATTTCTTCTGGCGTTGTAGGATTTAGCTCAGGAGCTAAGGGCTCTAGAATGTTTCCCCTGGCCTCTAGTTTGGACCAAGTGCTTTTCCAGCACCCAGAGCATACCAGTGTCTTAATGAGTACTGTGTTATTTTAAAATTATTTGCTTGTGCCTTTCTTGCTTACCAAACATGAAGCCTAACAGGGCAAGAGACTATTGATGTTCCCATCATCATATTAGAATGTCAGAGTTTCTCAAAAAGTGTTTGTTGAGTTATTTTTGATAATATGTGTAAAAACGCCATCCCCAGAGGCCCACCTCTGAAGACAGTTTGGTGGACTGGACCCTCCTCAGGGCCACCTTGGGAAGCTTATACTGAAGATGGCAGGGCCACATGAGGAAAGGAGCCCTGGTCACTGTGTCACCCCAGGAGAGTCACTTCCACCCAGGAACACTTGGATTGAATGAGGACATATTGTCTCAACCAAAATCCATAAAATGTTAAGATTGCCAGTTCATATTGATGACTCTTGAGTTGTTTGGATTGGAATCCTGGTCTCTTAGTTCATACCTTTAGGGACACCCTTCAGTCTTTGCCCTTGCTTGTCCCCAGAGACCAACCAGAAAGACAGAGGGAGCCTCAGACTAGGAAGATTGGGGAGCTGTGTGGGCAGTCCCAGGCGTCCCTGCACAGAAGGAAACTTGAAAACAGGAGGAGAGTGGGCCTCACCCAGGGATGGCCCCCATCACTTGCTCTTGTGCACAGAAAGGGACGTGGCCTGGCCCTGCTTTGTCCCCTAGGTGTGCTGTAGGGCCAGGTGGGCCTAGACTGGCAGAGCCAGGCTGCCATCAGCCCTGTCCACCTCCCCCAGTGCCTGGAGAAGTGAGACCCCTTCTACTTTCAGAGCTCACTTAGGGGTCTGTTTCCTAGACCCTAGCTGGCCTCCCCTCCCCCAACCAACTGACACACCCTGGTTCCAGCCACCTGTTTACTTTGGAGATGGAACACTCCTCAGGTTTCCGAGCGGTCAGTTGTGGCCCACAGGGCACTGGCACTCAGAGGCA
>NW_025802844.1:0-28451 GCF_021613505.1 Equus quagga
ATGGTGGGGCTCTTTCCTTGCATGAGATTGTCCTTGGAATTTTTTTCTGAAATGCAGGTTCTTGGGCCTTAACCACAGACGTTTTCAACAAGCGCCACCCTGTCTCTGATGTGGATGTCTTTAGCTGTGAAGCTGGTGGCCACGGATTGGAGCCCTGTCTACTGCATGATATCTCATTTAATCATCCACCACTCTAGTGGTCAATGCTGCCTTCTCTCTTTCACATTCTACATTCTTCTCTATTATACACGAGATAAATACGCTCAAAGAGGGTAATGAAATCCTCCACAAAAGCATTCTGGGTCCATGGTGGAGCTGGTCTTTGAACCTCTGACTGCCTTTCCTAAGGCCGTGCTTTTATTGCTTCAACACAGACCTGGGATAGGGTTTTCCTGCAGATGCGGTTGGGACCAGAAGACATCAGTGAAAGTTAGTTATTCCTGGGAACTCTTATTTATCCACTTGGCAAGTATTTCCTGAGAGGTTTATCTGGCGGGCTCTTGTGGAGGCCCTGGGGAGATGGGGTGGACAAGGTAGAGAACGCGCCTGCTCTCAGGAAGATGATCTTCTGACACAGGAGCTAGACGTTTCACAGATGATCCCATAAATACACTTTTTTTTTTTAAAGATTGGCGCCTGAGCTAACAACTGTTGCCAATCTTTGTTTTTCCCCTTGTTTTTTCTCCCCAAATCTTCCCAGTACATAGTTGTATATTTTAGTTGTGGGTCCTTCTAGTTGTGGCATGTGGGACACCGCCTCAGCATGGCCTGACGAGTGCTACCATGTCCACACTCAGGTTCCGAACCAGTGAAACCCTGGGCCACCAAAGCAAAGCCCTCAAACTTAACTGCTCGACCACGGGGCTGGCCCCCCTAAATACATTTCAATTGTCACTGTGATAAATTGTATTTAATACTTGTGTGTGCTGGTCTCATTGTGCCAACTAGGCTTGAAAACTGACTGAGTATACATAAGAAGACTATCGAACTGTGATAAAAAGAATTGTCCCCGACAAGGTCCTTCAGATATTTTTGTTTTAACAGTGGAAATACTGATGTTTGATCCAATGTCCCTTCAAATTCAGATGTGGGTTCCTGGAGGGTGTGGTAGGTGCTTTTGCACATGGAATCTTGTGGCCGATGCTTGTGTGGTGCCTCTGCCGCTGTCAAGTGGTGAAGGATCCTGGGAAAATCTCCTGTTCTCTCTGGGCCTCAGTTTGCTCATCAGTAAGATAAGGTTGTTATTCAAATTCTCAAAATCCTTTCCTGCTCGGTTTTCTCTAAGTGCGTGAGGGACTGAGTTGTGTGTTAAATGTGCCCTGGGAACTGCAGCCAAGAGCCGACCTTGGTCCCTTCTCTGTGTGTCTCCTGCAGGAGCCTGAGCTGAGCTCATGGGCTGAAAACACAGAACTGGGAGAGCAGAGGGAAGAAAGGAAATCAGCAGGTTTGGAGGATTAGAACAACCCAAAGAATGGTCAGGTACTGGTGGAGCAGGTGGCTGCCAAAGGAGGTGAGAATCAGGCCAAGTTGAGTTCAGAAAAGTCAAGGGAAACTGAGGAATGCGTACAGCATCACCCAGCTCCGCATGAGCAGGCCTGAGCTGAACAGTGACGACTGGGAGAGCAACTTACTCCACAGCGAACCTGTGCACCTGCCCAGGAGATCCAAGGATGGATCGGGGTTGGTTTCTACTTCTGGGAAGCACCAATTCCAAGAAGAGGAGGAAGCGACCATGAGGCTCTGCCCTAGACCCCCCAGCCTCCACCTTGGGGCTGCCCTCACACTGGATGCCCTCCCAGTAAGTGTGTGGGCTTAGAGGGATACATGATGTTTGAGGAAAGGCTGGAGATGTCCATTCTTACTTTAAACAGTTGTGCCCTAAAGCCAGGAGGGCCATGGCTAGGGAACCCTTGCACCTGAATCAGTGATACTAATAATATTCTTCTGTATTTATGTTGAGAAAGGCTTCACACACAGCATCTCTTAAATATTTGTTGAGAGCTTAATTTCCCCTATGCTGTGTTAAGAACTTGGAGTTCAGATATGAGTGAGATTTCCCTGAGGAGATCAGAGCAGTGAGAGGAAGAATACAAGCAGGTAGTTTCAACACAATGTGGTAGCTCTCGTAAGCTTGGGTGTCGTGGCAGCCCAGAGGATGGGAGGAGAGGCCGAGGACATCTCTTCCTAATGACAGGGTGAACCATTGAGTGGAAGCCCTGAGGACAGTGCCGTCATCATCAGAGCTGACCCCAGGTGAGTGCCATAGGGCCTAGAGAGTGTAGGGCAGGCTCCTCTCTAAGGATGGGCATCTGCTACATCCTGAGACAGAGCAGAGCATTCCTGGCAGGACATTTGGGACAAGAAGGTAGTGAGATGATGATTTGCAACCACTTTGATTCCCATCAGTGATTGAATGTCACGAGAGCCTCGTCAGGGCTTGACTTGGTGCTGGGAGCCATGAATACAGAGATGAAGAAAATATTCCAGCTTCGCAGAGCTCTCAGTCTAGGAACCAGGAAGTCGTGAAAAATGTAGTGGTAGTGGGTCATTGCAGGAAGTGGCCAGTGCTGCCTTGGGATGACCTCACTGGTTGTCTTTCTCCCCTTTCTGTTTTTTCCAGCAGATAGATGACCTTTCCTGGCCCAGTGACCTAGGACCTCAGCCAGATTTCAGCCTCTCAGGATACAAGCAATTAGGCTCCATGTTGGCTCCAAGCAGTCAACACTACCAATGTCACCAGAGAAAACTGCTGATCTCAGTAGTTACCGTCTATGTCCTGGCCAGCTGGAGAAATAAAGAGGCAAGTCTAACTAGGCTTTTTCTTTAATTTTAATTTTTTTTTCTTTTATTTTTAATGAGGTAGCCTTGATTTATAACATTCTACAGATTTCAAATATACTTCAGTGTTATTCGACTTCTGTTTACATGACATTATTCACCACCAAAAGTCTAGAGAATCTCCTCCAGAGAGTGTCCTGGCGACCAACTGTCACAGTTGAGTGTCCCAAATATTGGCATGGGCCTCCTCCCTGTGTTTCATTTCACAGATCTTATTTACATAGCAGCCGTATCAAGAGAAAAAACAGAGAGATGGACTCGAAATGACTGAACAATGTGTGATTCGGCAGTGAATCTCAAAAACTTTCAAGATCCCACTCAGAAAGTGATGTTTTCGGGAATACAATCCATGGTTGGGGTGTAGTGTCATGTAGTGAGAGAAAATCAATTGCATTTAGCAGCACCTAGTGACTTGTAAAAACAACACCTTCCCCAAATGACCCAAATGATGACCGTATATACCAAATAACGAAGAGAGCCACTGATTTCCATTGATCTTACAGAAACAGGAGGTCCTTCATGCGCTTAAACAAGCTGGGCAAATGGCTTGGTCTCTAGGGCCATGAAACAAAACAAATCCCATTGTGGGTGCCGTAAGAAGAGGCAAAACAGATTTGATGGCAGTGGCCGCAAGATGGCAGAGAAAATGGCTTGAGGCTTTTGGAGTCGCAAATGAGTTGGCTCAGAAGAGCATGACATCTTAGAAAAACATGTCTGGCAAAATTTTGGACCCCGTGGACACTAAATGTTTAGCCAGTGATCTGCAGTCATTCTGTATAGAATTCATTCTGTATTCTCTTGGACCAACAGTGACTTTTACAAAGGAGGTCAGGAAGCTGCACATCAGCACACACACCTGAAATGGAAACCGTGTATTTTTTCCAAGAAGCCTAAATAATAGAGAAGTTATTTCTCATTTCCAAATTGGAGTTTTTGACCTAACTGAAGAATTGACTGCCATAGATATTAACTACTCATGCTGCTCACAAATATGCCGACTTAAAGACAGTATGATAACTTTGATAAATAGCAATGTAAAACAACTGCTTTTACTGTTAGCACACTGTCCTCCAGGGATGTCAGTGGAAGTAGTGAGCGACATTACAACACCTGAACGACCCACAGGAAACAGGCCAAAGAAGGAGGAGAGAGTCAGCCCAATGTATAGAATTATGTGTAATGTACACAACTGTGAGTTGGTTGGTAACAAACCAATGGGATAAGTCTATGTTTATATTGACTCTTGGGTCCTGTCAAATGGGCAGAGCATTGGGAAACAAAACATTGGACTGTACAAAGAAAGTCAGTTTGGACACTGCCTTTAGAAAACGATTAAACAGATATAAATAAAACACATTTAAAGGTGTTTGCGAGCCATGTTTTAGCCCAGCAAGAATAAGCTTTAGGAGAGATACATAATGACAAATAGATGCTTTGGTCTTTCAGAGACAAGTCGTCTGACCCACTGGGAATGAGATCTCGTGAGTCATCCAGGTGAGCAGGCTTTGCATGACTGGCTGAAAAGCTCAGTGACTAAAGAGATAACTTAAATATGCTACATACACCAGTCATGGCATAATTTGAACGGAAGGTTTTTCACCCTCTTTTGGGGGGAATGAAGCTGGCGCAAAGGGACTACAGATTCTGTTGCAGCCACAGGGCTCCGATCCTTACAGACTGATGGGAGTGGACACCTACTTCAGAGATGGTATACGAGGCAGTGTCTAAGCACGAACTTATGATATTTGAGGGCTATATCTTTGTGTACCGTTGGAAAGATTCTGGCAGTACATAATGCTGGAATAAATTATGGAAGACTAAATGAAATAATACAGGCGCAAGCTGGCCCCTAAATCTTGTAACTGGCGTGGCAGCTGAATACAAGGATAAACTGGCAGCCTCACCAACCGAATGGTTACTTTTAAGGAAATCTTGCTCATGAACACACAAAACCTTTCACATTCGTTAGTCCACAACAGCCCTCCTACAAACACCTCCCGGCCACAGGACTCAACATGGGTGTTGATTATCTTCTTTGGCCTGATGATAAAACCTCAATTGATCTGAAGAAGATTCTTCTCACCTGGCAAATACACAAGTCCCCAAAACTGTGGTCTCTGCCAGATCTGGCTTGATTCTGAAGCATTTGTTTCTAGCAGGATACAAGGTCAATATACAAAAATCTATTTTATGTCTATGTAATTCCAGTGCACAACTGAAAGGTAAAAAATAATAGCATCAAACAAATGAAAGTACAGGACGCTGGTGAAAGAAATTAATGCAGACCTAAAACATCAAGACAAATTCCCTGTTCATGGGTCAGGAGACTCATTATTTTTGAGATGTCAGTTTTCCCCAATTGGGTCTATAGATTCAACCCAAGCCAACTCAAATCTCAGTCAGCATCTTCGGGAGACAGTAATCATGTGATTCTAAATGAATATAAAATGACAAAGATCTAGCGTAGTCAAAACATTTATAAAATAAAAAAACAATGTTGGAGGGCTAGCTCTACCTCATTTCAAGAAATATTATAGAGTTATTTTCTTCAAAGCAGTACGGAACTGGTGTAATGATAAGTCAACAGATCGATGGAACAGAACACAGAGTCAAAAAGTAAACTAATACCTATAATGGGACTGATTTTTAAAATTTTTATTTATTTATTTATTTTTTCTTGAGTAAGAGTAGCCCTGAGCTAACACCCGCCACTAATCTTCCTCATTTTGCTGAGAAAGATTGTCCCTGAGCTAAAATCTGTGTCCTTCCCCTACTTGATATGTGGGATGCCTGCCACAGCATGGCTTGAGGAGCAGTGAGGAGATCGCTGCCCAGGATCCGAACCAGTGAATCCCATGCCACCGAAGTGGAGCGCACGAGCTTAGCTGCTACACCACTGGGCCAGCCCCAGGAGACTGATCTTTGGCAAATGCAAAAAGACACTGCAGTGGGGAAAGATAGTCTTTTCAACACATGATAAAGAATGATCTTTTTCAAGCTTTTCAACTAGTGGTTGTTTATATCCACATGAAAAATACTGAAATAAATAAATAGAATCCATGTCTCACAGGATATCCAAAAATTAACTCAAAATAGATAATAGATCTAAATGTAAACGTTAAAACTGTAAAACTTCAGAAGAAAACAAAGAGGAAAATTTTTGTGACTTTAGGTTAGACGAATATTTCTTAGATTGATACAAAGAACATAATCAATAAAAGAAAACATTGAGAAATTGAACGTCGCAAAAATTGAAAACATTTGCTTTTCAAAAAACACTGGTAAGTGAATGAAAAGTCAAGCCACTGTGAGTTGAAAATATTTGTAACTCACTTATGTGAGAAAGGACTTATACCCAGACTATACAGGAACTCTTAAAACCAAATCATAAAAAGACAAACCAATTTTAAATTGGGTGGAAGATTTGTATAGTAATTCTGGAAATAGGCAATGTAAGCTATCCATCTTTCATCTACTTTTGTGAAATTGCTTTGATAATTCAAGATCATTTGCATTTCCATATAAATTTCAGAATCAGCTTGTCAGTGACCCAACAAACCTGCTGCAATTTGGATTGGGATCGTAATAGATCTGTGGATCCCTTTGGGGAGAATTGACGTCTAAAGCATCTTGAGTTTTCCAATCCACAACAAGTTTCTCTCTCCATTAATTTAGTTCTTTAATTTCTCAAAGTATTGTTCTGTAGTTTTCACTGGACCTTTCTTACACATATTTTGTCTGATAAGATAATGCAATAAGAGAATTGGTCAAAAGACTTGAGGAAATACTTCTCAAAAGAAGATATGTTAATGGCCAAAAAGCACATGAAAAGTTGCTCAACTCTGTCATCCGGGAAATAAATTCATACTGCAATGGTTACCATTCCCCATCCATTAGCTTGACTAAAATTAAAGAGACTGGAAATACCACATGTGGTGAGGGTGTAAAGCAACGAGAAATCTCTTGCAGTTGTGGGAATGAAAAATGGCACAACCACTTTGAACAGCTGCACCACAGTTAAACACACACCAGTCATGTGAAAAGCCGTTCCACTCCTAGGTGTTTACGCAGTATGTCCACACAACAATCCGCACGTGAATATCCACAATAGCTTTATTCATAATGGCCAAAACCTGGAAACTGCACAGCTGTCCATTAATAGACGAATGTATAAATAGACACGATACAGCCATACAAAGGAATACCCCTTAGCAATAAAAACGCATGAACTGTTTATGTGTGGAGTAACGTGGATGGATTTTAAAATCATTATGCTGCATGAAGAAATACAGACATGAAAGAGTACATGTATGGTTCCATTATATAAAGTTGTTAAAAACGCAAACCCATCTGTAATGACCGTGGTTGCCTGGGGTTGGGGGTTGAGGGAGTGATGGACTGCAAAGGGGTGCAAGGAAGGTCATGAGCTAATGGAAATGCGCTGTGTCATGATGGTAGCAGTAGTTTCGTTAGTGTATAGTCTGTCAGATGCATTTAATTGTATACTTTAAAGTGGTGCAGCCTATTGTACCTAAATTATACCTCAGCAGCATTTGTTTAGTAATCGGTTGTATTTCTCCACTGTAGCCATGAGTTACTGAGAAAATGAAATTCAGTAAAACAATATAAAGATTACCATCCACAATCATTAAATGCCTTAGAACACATATAATAAAGACCCCTGAAAACTATTACTGAGAGAAATTAAAGAAGACCTAAATAAATCGACCAAAATCTATGAAATTCATAGACTGGAAGCTTCAATATTGTTAGAATGACAGATCAACATTATCCCAATTAATATTGCAGCAGGCGTTTTTTGCATAGATTTTTCAAGCTAATTCTAAATTGTATATGGAAGTGAAAGTACCTAGAATAGCGAAGACAACCTTGAAGAAGAATTAAGTTGGAGGACACACTCTACTACATTTCAAAATTCACTTTAAAGCTATCATAATTACAACATTATAATATTGGTGCAAGTAAATACAACACAAGCAAATCAATGTGAAAGAGTCAAGAGTGAAATATTTACCCACATACACACACAATTATTTGATTTTTTTTTAATAAAGTCACCAATACGTTTCACTGGGGAAATAAAAGACTTTTCCATAAAAAGTGTTAGAAAAAATGAATATTTACTTAAAAATAAGTTAATATGAAAAACCACGTCCCACCGTAGATTGAAGTTAATTGGAGATGTGAAAGTTAAACCTATAAAGCCTTTGAAAAAACCTGCAAATATTTTCATGAACAGTGACGAGGCAAAAATGTCTTAGACACAATACCCAGGAACTCACTATAGATGAAAAATGGATCAAAGTGGATTTCATAAAGTATCGATTCTTTAGCTTATCATACATGCCTATTTAAAAAGTGAAAAAGCAATTCATAGACTAGGAATAATTACTGGCAATACTTATATCTGATGAGGAACAGTAAATCCAAAGTATGCAAAGAACTTATAAAGTCAGAAGGAAAATTACAAACAACCTCATTTATTACTGAGCAGATTAGAAAAGCCACTTGACATAATAAGAGAGCCACTTGGCCAGTAAGCTTTGGAAAACCAAGATGGCAAACCACTACACAGCCTGCAGGATGGCTAAAATTAAAAAGACTGAGAATACTAAGTGTTGAGGACTATACTAGAGAGACTGGAGGTGTCCTGTATTTGGGGGGAAATGTAAAAGGATACAACTCCTTTGCGAGAGTCTCTGTCAGTTTCTACCCTTTCCCCAGGCAATTCTGTTCCTAGGTGTATGTACCCAGGAGACTGGGTATCTCCACAAGTGAATATCCCCACCAAAAATTATATATGAATATTCACAGTTGCTTCATGCATGATAACCAAAAATGAATCTGTCCATCGTCGGAAAAATGGGTAATGAAATTGTGCTATAACCATAAAAGAGAATATTTCTTGGCAAGTAAAAGACCAAATTATTGACATGGTAGCCTGTCAAGATTGAACCTCAAAACCAGATATTGAGGGAAAGAACACAGAACGAAAGAGAGAGACCACATCATTGCATTTATATGAAGTGCAAAAATAAGCAAAATTAATCTATGGTGAGAGAATGCGGAATGGTTTATCTGTGGGGGATGGGTCTTGACTGGCAGGGAGTGCGATAGAAGTTTGGGGTTGATGGAAAATGTTCTGTTTCTTGGTCTGGGTGGTGATTACACAAGGCCTGTGTATGCTAAATTCATGGAGCTGTACTCTTAAGTTTCGCGCATTTTCTTCTAGGTAAATTATACCTCAATAAAAAAAAGTTAGCAATAAAAAAGAGAGATGATGACAGAGTAAAAAGAGTGACAAATGACAGAAAATTGATAATAAATGTTGGACATAAAAATAATAAGAATCCCTT
The DNA here is from genome assembly GCF_021613505.1 of Equus quagga. Taxonomy (NCBI): domain Eukaryota; kingdom Metazoa; phylum Chordata; class Mammalia; order Perissodactyla; family Equidae; genus Equus; species Equus quagga. Next base: position 9,216 of record NW_025802844.1, read on the forward strand.
GAGAAGGAACCCAAAGCAATGGAACAGAACAAACACTGAAAAGTATAGTTTAACCAAAAAAGATAATGAAATTTAAAAGTTCTAATAATATTAAAGTGACACGCTGCTACCTTGGGAAAATCACCCTAGAACAACAAACGCTGAGATTATTCCAGCAAAAGTACTGCCACTCAGTTTGACATCATGGTACGAGGCTGACTTCGAAGGCCAAACAGAAATGGTTTCTAGTGCTCAATCCTCTGCTCACTCGATGTGTGATCTTGGGAAACTGTGTAGTCTTTCTGGGTTTTCTCAGAAGAGGATAAAACCTGACTAATAGCATAACCAGAAAGACCTGCAACTGGAATGTACAAGTATGTTATACAACTATGTACTGAGGGGCTTTGGGGAGAAGAAGAATAAAAAACCTGACTAACAGGATAGTTCATAGGATTAAATATGAACACCCGAACAATAATAGGCCCTAAGAACGTACACGACTTTGAGTCCTCCTTTACTCACTGTAAATCTGTAGCCAGAAAACGATTGGCAGAGAGCACATTAGTTGTTCTTAAAAAAACATTTTCCCAACATTTCTGGAAAGAAGTCGTGGATGTCGTAAAAAGAATTGGAGAGGCACAAGAGCCTTTTGAACAGCCATCCCCAGACCCTGAAGCGGGGCTCGTTTCCATCAGAGACCAGAGAGGAAAGTCTTGCCTAAGACCAACCCCTGCAGTCTTCCCCGTCTGGAGTGGACTGAGGGCGTCCACTCTAGCTCTAGAACAATCAGGGCTCCCAAGGGTTTCTCCGAAAAACAATCAGTTGTTCCACTCTAAAGATATTGAACAATTTTTGAAACCAGGAGAGGTCAAGGAGAAGCTGAAGCACATAACCAGAACTCTCTCCTGAATCAATGCCAGGATGTCAATAAATACCATTTCCCAGATCTCTGTTCTTTTTTTTTTTTTTTGAGGAAGAATAGCCCTGAGCTAACTGCTGCCTATCCTCCTCTTTTTCCTGAAGAACACTGGCCCTGAGCTGACATCCATGCCCATCTTCCTCTACGTTATACGTGGGACGCCTACCACAGCATGGCTTTTGCCAAGGAGTGCCATGTCTGCACCCGGGATCTGAAGCGGCGAACCCCGGGCCACCGAGAAGCGCAACATGCGAACTTAACCGCTAGGCCACCGGGCCGGCCCCCCAGATCTCTGTTCTAGTACATGGATGCTCCATCGGAGTGGTGGGCAGGCCTGTGAATATCAATCAAGAAGAGTATAAATATATATCAATTTATAGGAATGAAAATTCAAAAGTGTCCCCCTATACTAACCCAGGAAAGTTCTAATTCAAAGCAGTGTGTTGAAAAAAAACAGAGGTTTAGATCTTTGTGAGCTTTGATTAGGTAATGATTGCTGAGATATGACAGCTAAAGCAAAAACAATCAATGAATAAGTAGATCGACTGGACTTCACCAAAATTAAAATTTTCTGTGCTTCAAAGGATGCTAACAAGGAAGTGAAAAGACAACCCACAGAATCAGAGAAGACAGCTGCAAAACATGTATCCGATAAGTGTGTAGTACCCAGAATATTTAACGAACTCTTACAATGCAACAGTAAAAAGACAAATAATCTATGAATGGAAAAAGCATTTGAATAGACAGTTCTCCATAGAAGATGTACAAATGGTCAATAAGAACATGAAAGGACGCTCAACAGCATTAGTCATTAAGAAAATGGAAGTCAAACCCACAATGAGACACCACTTCACAACCACTACTATGATGTATTAAAAGACAGGAATAACAAGTGTTGAGGAGGATGTGGAGAAACTGGAATCCTCGTGCATTGCTCATGGGAATGTAAAATGGCACAATTGCTTTGGCAAACAGTTTGTCACTTCCTCAAAGTTAAATATAGAGCTGATGTAGACATAGCAATTCCACTCCTAGGTATACATCCAAGAGAACTGAACACATGTGGTCACAAACAAACTTGCACATGAACATTCATAGCAGCATTATGCATCGTAGCCCAAAGTAGAAACAACCCAAATATCCATCAACTGATGAATGAACAATATGTAGCATAGCCATAAATGAAATATTATTAAGGCATGAAAATAATAAAAGTACTGATACATGCCAAACCATGGGTCAACCTTGAAAACAGTATGCTAAGAAGCCAGACACAAAAGACCACGTGTTGAATAGTTCGTTTTAGAAGAAATGTCCAGATTCGGCAAGTCCATAGAGAGAGAAGGTAGATAAGTGGTTGCCAAGGGCTGGGAGAATGGGAGAATAGGGAGTAACTGCCAATAGGTATGGCGTTTCATTTTGGAGGTAATGAAAACATTCAGAAATTAGGTAGTGGTAATAGTTTCACAACCTTGCAAATAGACTGAAAGTCACTGAATTGTACACAAAATGCTGAATTTTACTGTTTATGAATTATGCCATGATGATAATAATAAGGCAGCAATGTGACTTTGCACAGTCCCATGCCCTGTATTTTTGTGAAACAATGTGTCTCAAATTAATAACCAGTGGCCAGAATATGGTGCTGTTAGCCTTTTGTGAAAAATATATTGGACGAAAAAATTACACTCAGGAAAATTTTGGTAGCAATGAGGTATAGGCGAAGAAAGTACCTCCTAGGGAAGACATGACACAAGAATGAACTGGAAAATGTGGGAAGAAGATTTGCGGGGAGAGGGGGACTACCTGACCCCTGGCTTCAGCACTTACAGCCAGGAGACCTTGGGCCAGTTACAGACCCTCTCTGTGCCTTGGTGTCTTCATCTGCAAACCAGGGGAATGTCATGCTTTCCTCACAAGTCGATGGTGAAGGTTAGAATTAATAATGTATCTGAAATAATCATCCCCAAACTGTGAGGAAGGTCGATGACAGCAGTGGGCCCTCAACCTCTTTCGCATCTGAGTAACTTCAGCAAATACATTCCATGCCCCACCTCCGCCCATTGAATCAGAATCGCTACAAGTGAGGACTGTGAACTTGATTTGTACTAACCCTCCCAGATGACTCATAATGATTCCCACCCCGGGGTGGGAAACACTGAGCTGTGTAACTTTTACCCAAAAGACAAAAGTAGGACAGAGCAGAACCACAAGGACATTTCCAATCCGTTCTCTAAAGCAGAGGAGGAACTGTTGGAGGACCCCCTAGAATGGAAAGGGACCTGGCGCGGCTGACCCCGTTTTAACCTCATCCAGTTTATGGCAGAGACACAAGCCCTTGGGGACATACGCCTGAGGTACCTGACAGTCCACCTTGAAATAGTGAAAGCCCTCATTTCAAATCCTGGCTTGCTTTGAACGGAAGTTAAATTTACCCTCTTTTGCTCATTGAAGGGACCAGTCTTCCACAAGCCTTTTACCTTACAAACTTTAATCATATCGAGATTAATGCAAATTTCAACAGAGAAGTTTAAATGAGAAAGTCTTATAAATATTCTAGCCACTAAACAAGAAACCAGAACATTAGCAAGTTCAGGACAGTTCAGCCCAATAGATCACAGGCACCGAGACATGACTCCTGACCTGAGTTACAGGGAGGTCATCTTTCCTGTCGTTTGACATCATGCCGACTAATGAGGTGGGAAAGCAGCTACCCATTCTCAGATATGGGTCGCTCTTGCCTCCAGACTGTGTCTGATGTCCTGACACCATAAGCATTTCAGGGAGACTCTGGAAGAGCCCAGCCGTCACTTCTGCTATTGGACGTGCATGGAGCTGGGTTAGTCGAACAAGGGAGCGCTCTAGAAGCAAAGCCAGGTCACAGAGAGAGAAAAAGAGCTCAGTAAATGGGACAAATGCAGGATAAAGACAAGTAGGTTTCTCCTACTGTTCCAAAACGCAAAGCAATCACTTACTTGCTCTTATAAATAAGAAGTGTTTTTCGTATTTTTTTTCTATTTTTAATTTGGCCAAGTAAATTACTCAAGGTCCCTCTTCTTCAAGTTTTTTACCTTTTGCTTAAGGACAATAATATTACCTGAAACGATTATGATGAAAATAAGATGCCATTATATGTATACAGCGCTTCTTAGCAAAATGCCTGGCACAATAATACTCAATGAACTATTACTGTTACTATGATTACTATAATTAGCACTGCAAAACGCTCCTCCCTGTGACTTCACGTATGTCATGTAACTTTTGCGAGCCTTCAGTTTCGTCAGTTTTAAAGTGAAGGAATTTGACGATTTTTTCTTTCTCCTATCGAATGTCAGGTCCCACAAACGCCAGAAAATAGATTTCTTTAAAGACTTTGATGGATCTCACACCAATATCATTCCACAGCATAGTTGGAGGATGGCACGGGATGGGGAGCAGATAAGCTTCCAAAAGCGGTTGATCCGGACCTCCATCCTTCACTTTGACATGAATGCTGGGCCGCACATGGTCACATCAGTTGCAGCCTTAACTCAGGCAAGTCCAGCAGCTAACCTGAAGAGGCCGATGTGACAGCGGGTCTGCCAAGTCTCAGGCTCACAAGACCCAGTTGGGATCAGATGCTGAGAAGGTGAGGAGAAGGTTCAGGGCATCGTTTTCCCTGCCTGCCTCTCCTTCTCTTCGAAGCCTCAGCTTCATTGTCACTGAACCCCGTTGTACATGTACACTGTGGATCATCAACCATCCCTGACCCTTGACCTTGAACTGACTGTGTTCTCTTAGTGGAATACAACTACAGGTCAGTGGCATGAGGACGAGTCAAAGAGATCTATCAAGCAACGTTCCATAAAAACTGCACTGGATCCCTATCTGTTCAATATGTAGGTGAACTGAAGGAACATGAAAAAGTAGCGTCACGTTTAGAAATCTTTCCAAAAGAAATGAGCACGACATGTATTCTGGGATGTATACCTAAACTATTTTAATCATTTTGACAACTCAGAAAGAGCTCTTGTGGTACTAGAATGAAATCCACGAGTGAGAAATATGACATCTGTTGTTTAGTGACATTAAAAGCATCCTCTTCAAACATGGTGAACAACATTTTGATGAACAACATCCAAAAAGCAACCAAGAAATAGAGGAGGAGTTTGGGAGGTAGGCATGTTAAACTTGACTTAACTTGCTGCCCCAGTGATGGAAAAGAAGCCAACGTGACACAAGGATACAGCAAACAGAATGTTTAGAGTTTCAGGACAGAACACATTTTTTTAAATGAGTTGTTCATTCCTTCATATGATACTCTGCTGTTGTCCTACACTTTTTAATGGATATAGAAAAAACGGTAGAAGAACATCATCATGAGAGTCTAAAAATTTAACATCTTTCATTTGTGGAAAAACCTTAAGCTCTGTTTCAATTTAAGGAGAAGGTTGGGTGACTTCATGACAGCCCTTAAGAAAATAAAACTTGTAGGGAAACTATTTCTGCCTTGATGTTTTTGTATACATACAAGAACGAACACTGAGAAACTGTTATGCTTAGATATGTCTTGGGAAGAAATAGGTTGGTACTATCAGCACAAGGGTAGACACCTCTTGAGAGTGGCTGCTGAGGGTGGCCCCATCGGTGCTGACTTTCAGAAGAGACCAGGGGGCCTTGTGTATCATCACGGCCTAGGCAACCGGAAGGCAGGGGCTCCTAAGATTCCATGACACCCCCCACCTTCCAGTTCTGTTATTGCAACTCCAGACCGTTACCTGGCACGCTGGGTCCTCCCTCCGTCACTCGTGTTGGAGTGTGAGCTAGAGGCAGTGCCTTTGGCTCTGAGCTCTGGCGTCTTGAACCTTGTTTTGGGGGTTACAGACTCTCAAGTGCTGTGGGGTGTTGATCACGTTGTTCCCGACAGTAAGTTAAGAATTCCTGGATCCTCACCCCTCAGTCCTCATTAAACCTATTTGCTTTCACTTGTTTTTAACCCATTCTGTGTTTGGGTCTCTTCTCCCCAGTCCCTGCCCTACCTCTTCTGCCCCACGTCACCATGGCAGTTTCTCTCGGCCCTGTGTCTGATCCGGGGGCCGAAATGACCCTCCTGGAAATCAACCAGGAGCTTCAGTCCCAGCTGGAACAAAGCAAACAGGACTTTCGAGACCTCAAAGAGAAGTTCCTTGTCTCTGAGTCCACTGCCTACATCCTGGCCAACCAGCTTCAGAAATACAGTAAGTCCTACAGGGTCATGGTCACCAGAGTGATGAGTGACCACTGTGTTCCCCCTAAGAAACTAAAAACTCTCCAGACCTTTTCTTCTGTTCCCTGAGGCAAAATAAACTTCATTCTGACCACAATCCAGGAAAGGTACAAGTGGGTATTTTACCCTCAGTTTGCTGAGCATGGACAAACCGAGGCCCAAAGGGTTGAGGGACTTTTCCAGATTGGCAGTGAGGTGTAGGGTGGGATTAGGTAAAATCCCAGTGACTGATTCCTGGTGCAGGCACAGAACTGCGTGTTTCTCTCTGGAACAGGCTAAGCTGTTTCTGTCAGCATCCTCTCTGTACGGAATCAGATCCTGCATCACTCTTGGCCTAAGTGTCCGGGACTAATGAGCTCCATCAGTTCAGGCTTCTCTGAGGTCCCACTGGCAAAGCTCTGTGCTCCTTACACTGGGGAGATGGGGTGATGGTACACACTGGGGGAAGCAGGTGATGTTCCCTGCTTTACAGGAGCCTGAAGATGAGTGTGCTCCTCACTGACACTGTGGTATCCATGAGTGACGCCATGCAGACAGAGATGACCCTGCTGAGCGGGAAGCCGTGCTTCCTGAGCACAGGCTTTTCTTTCTGAGTCCAAGGAAGCCACTTTGCCTCTTGGGGTGAGGTAGAGGGTGTTTCTGGGGAAATGAGAGAATCCGTACCCCCTCTTCTGTGTCTCTTTGAGCTGGTGAACCTTTGGTGATGCAGGACTGCCAGCAGGTCCGGGTGACCTTGAGGGTCTGGGCTGTGAGACACGGCCAAAGTGAGAACGACGGTAAGTGGGGGTGGCCACCAGCCCCAGTAAAAACTCAAGCCAGTGTCTGGGGCAGGCCCTTCCCTCCCACAGCCAGCCTCGCAATTGGAAGCTCCATCACCTGTTCAGTAAGAGGGGGCTGTGGTGACAAAAGGGATCGTGAGAACAGGGCCTCGTGCAAAACAGAGTGATTAGAAGGGATCTTGACAACTCTGAGTCTGGATGGGTGTTATTTTCCAATAAACCATCGTGGGAGTGGTTAATTTAAAATGACTGACGCAGAGAAAAGTAAACATTGAAACCTGCTATTTAAGAAAGTGAAGAGATGACGTTTTGAGAAAGGACTAAGTTTTCCTTACAGCTTCTTTTTTTATAGGCATAACATAACTGTAGGAAACAAATTTTGAAGATGACGAAGAAGAAAGATGTCACCCAAGATCTTGTGGTGAGGTAACACAGTGCATTGGTGAAGACTGAGCTACTCTTCCTGGGCTCAGATCCAAGCTGTGGCTTTTTCTGAGCCTCACAGTTTCCTCCTCCGTTAGTATGGTGCTGTCATAGTGCCTACTTCTTTGAGTGGTTGCAATGAATTACATGAGTTATTTCTGTAAAGTTACTAAAACAGTTCTTTACACACAGGAAACACTATTTATTAGTTCTTTCTTGTACTACTTTGAATTGAAAACAACTTCTTTAACAGCCTGTGCCTATTTCCTTCAGGGATTGATGGTTATGCCTTGTATTTTTCAGAATTGCATTCATATACATTTATATTTCATCGTGAAGGTACTTGTCCTTGAAATTCTGAGCTCAGAGGACCCAACAATCAGTAGTCCCAGGGGCCTTCCCGAGCACACAGGGATCGCTACTTCATGCCGCTGCTTAGTGTTTTACTCAAGAGGCTGCAAGTCTTGGTAAAGTGGCCCAGGACTCGGGGTCAGTCTCAGGGCATGTGAATTCTGACCTTGCCAAACGTCAGCTAATCTTGTCTGGTCACTTTCTCTGCCTTGGAGCTTCTCTTTGCTCAGCTCTCAAATGAGGAGTGACCAAATGCTGTGTATTTGGGAGGCTGAGCAATAGAATGTGGAAATCCCAGTGGAGAGCCTGGTGCTGGGGTTATATCTCCCTCTGAGAGAAGAAGATGGAGCCTGCCTCCTCCCTTGCAGGCAGTGACCACAGCAGCATGGCCAGCTTTCCACTGAGGCCAGCCTCTCTGTCTTTCCTCAGAGTGTGCAGCGTGCAAAGACATCATTGAATCGGTGCTGGGGGAGAAGCTGCAGTTCCAGGAGGGGAAGCAGACAGAGAAGTCAACGTTAGCGGAGAAGCTCAGGTAAGGGGGCCTCTGTGCTGGGTGTCTGGTGGGAAGTTGTAGGAATCTCTGAAGGGGGCAAGGAGCAACTCTGGGCAAGGAGAATGGCCCAAAGTTTCATGGCAGCCACATGCTTACAAATTTGCATAACACAATTAGAGAACAATAATTAGTAAACTATGGGCTCCAATTACTCAAAGCTTCCTTGACTCTTTTTTTAAAATAAAATTTATTGAGGTGAAATTCACATAACCTAAAGTTGACTAAATTCGAGTGAACCATTCAGTGGCATTTAGGACATTCAGGATGTGGTGCAATCACTACCGCATTTACCTTTAATCACAATCACCTCTTGACTGACTACAGTTTGTCAGACTTTCTCTGAAAAAAAGCTGTCTTTCTAAAGGTTTTGAGAAACCCGCACACTGTTTTCCGCAGTGGCTGCACCAATTTCCATTCCCAACAACAGTCTAGGTGGGTTTCTTCTTCTCCACCTGTATACGGAATCTAAACAACAAACCAAACAAAGCAAACAGACTCATAGACACAGGAAATAAACTGGTGATTACCAGAGGGAGGAGGGCTTGGGGGTGGGTGAAATGGGTGAAGGGGATTAAGAGGTGCAACCTTCCAGTTATAAAATAAGTAAGTCATGGGGATGGAATGTAGAGCATAGGGACGGTAGTCCACAATATTGTAACAACTTTGCATGGTGACAGATGGTAGCTAGACTTATCGTGGTGATCATTTCATCATGTACGTAAAGACCAAATCACTATGATGTACACCTGCAGCTAAGACGATATTGTATGTCACTTATACTCCCCCCAATTTTTTTTAGATGCTGTTTTCTTGACACTGACCGTCTCGTGTTCTTTCCAATTAGCACCAGCTCTGCCTGTCTACATTTCTGTGCCTGGATTTGTGTCCATTCAAAACCTCAGGCACTATGTGTATTTTTCCGTGGAGTGGACTTGGCCATTCAGTAAGGAAGTGAAGGGACATCTTTATGAAGCAGCTTTAGGGAGAAATTTGGTTTTGCTGAAAGAGGAAAACGAAAAAGGAATATCAAGGGATCCTACAGGAGCACTCTCGGATACACAGGAACCCTTTGTTTTACCTTCTTGTTTCTCTTTGCCACGGGCAGTGTTACCGCCTACAAACACAGGTTCTTTAACTGCCACACAAGAGGGGCCAAATGGAAACTGGAACACCAGGCTTATGGCAAGGAAAGGGCTTTTGTTTGGGGTAACATAAGCCAGGAGATTAGAGTGAGCCCTCACATTTGTCTCATTTCATCTCGTCTCCCTGAAAGAGGGGTGGTGAGCGCTTTTAAAGGTTTGTGAGGAATGTGACTGCTTGTAGATGGCAGGGGAAGTCAGTGGCCTTACTGGTCGGAGCTTTCCCGCCAGCCTGCTTTCGGCCTTGGGATGCTGTTTGCAGGGAGGGGGAGGAGATGATAAGGCACCCAGGTGTGTTACCTTGGCCGCTTTTCTCCATGGCATATAGTGTATTCTGGAGCCAGGGAGTAAGCAGCGAAAGAGTGCTTTGTTTTTTGTTTTTGTTTTTGTTTTTTTATTGAGTTATTGATAGGTTACAATCTTGTGAAATTTCAATTGTACGTTAATGTTTGTCAGTCGTGTTGTAGGTGCACCACTTCACCCTTTGTGCCCACCCCCCACCCCACCTTTCCCCTGGTATCCACTAAACTGTTCTTAGTCCATAATTTTAAATTCCTCGTATGAGTGGATTCATACACAGATTATCTTTCTCTCGCTGGCTTATTTCACTTAACATAATCCTCTCAAGGTCCATCCATGTTATTGCAAATGGAATGATTTTGTTCTGTTTTGCAGCTGAGTAGTATTCCATTGTATATATGTACCACATCTTCTTTATCCATTCGTCTGTTGCTGGACACTTAGGTTGCTTCCACGTCTTGGCTATTGTAAACAGTGCTGCAATAAACATTGCGGTGCATAGGACTTTTGGGATTGCTGACTTCAAGCTCTTTGGATAAATACCCAGTAGTGGGATGGCTGGATCGTATGGTAGTTCTATTTTTAACTTTTTGAGGAATCTCCATACTGTTTTCCATAGTGGCTGCACCATTTTGCATTCCCACCAGCAGTGTATGAGGGTTCCTTTTTCTCCGCAACCTCTCCAACATTTGTTGCTATTAGTTTTAGATATTTTTGTCATTCTAACGGGTGTAAGGTGATATCTTAGTGTAGTTTTGATTTGCATTTCCCTGATGATCAGCGATGATGAGCATCTTTTCATGTGCCTATTGGCCATCAGTATATCTTCTTTGGAGAAATGTCTGTTCATGTCTCCAGCCCATTTTTTGATTGGGTTGTTTGATGTTTTGTTGTTGAGTTGCGAGAGTTCTTTATATATTATGGATATTAAGCCTTTGTCAGATATATGACTTGCAAATATTTTTTCCCAGTTAGTGGGTTGTTTTTTTGTTTCAATCCTGCTTTCATTTGCCTTGAAGAAGCTCTTTAATCTGATGAAGTCCCATTTGTTTATTCTTTCTATTGTTTCCCTTCTCTGAGAAGGCATGGTGTCTGAAAAGATCCTTTTAATACTGATGTCAAAGAGTGTACTGCCTACGTTTTCTTCCAGAAGCCTTATGGTTTCAGGTCTCACCTTTAGGTCTTTAATCCATTTTGAGTTTATTTTGGTGAATGGTGAAAAAGAATGGTCAATCTTCATTCTTTTCCATGTGGCTTTCCAGTTTTCCCAGCACCATTTGTTGAAAAGACTTTCTTTTCTCCATTGTATGCCCTCAGCTCCTTTGTTGAAGATAAGCTGTCCATAGACGTGTGGTTTTATTTCTGGGCTTTCAATTCTGTTCCATTGATCTGTGCACCTGTTTTTGTACCAGTACCATGCTGTTTTGATTACTGTAGCTTTGTAGTATGTTTTGAAGTCAGGGATTGTGATGCCTCCCGTTTTGTTCTTTTTTTCTCAGGATTGCTTTAGAAATTCGGGGTCTTTTGTTGCCCCATAGGAATTTTAGGATTCTTTGTTCTAATTCTGTAAAGAATGTCATTGGGATTCTGATTGGGATGGCGTTGAATCTGTAGATTGCTTTAGGTAGAATGGACATTTTAACTATGTTTATTCTTCCAATCCATGTACATGGAATGTCTTTCCATCTCCTTATGTCGTCATCCAATTCTCTCAGAAAGGCCTTGTAATTTTCATTATATAGGTCCTTCACTTCCTTAGTTAAATTTACCCCAAGGTATTTTATTCTTTTTGTTGCAATTGTGAATGGTATTGTATTCTTGAGGTCTTTTTCTGTTGGTTCATTACTGGAGTATAGAAATGCTACTGATTTATGCAAATTGATTTTATACCCTGCAACTTTGCTGTAGTTGTTGATTACTTCTAACAGTTTTCCAATGGATTCTTTGGGGTTTTCTATATATAAGATCATGTCGTCTGCAAACAGCGAGAGTTTCACTTCTTCCCTCCCTATTTGGATTCCTTTTATTCCTTTTTCTTGCCTGATTGCTCTGGCCAGGACCTCCAGTACTATGTTAAATAAGAGTGGTGATAGAGGGCATCCTTGTCTCGTTCCTGTTTTCAGGGGGATGGGGTTCAGTTTTTGCCCATTGAGTATGATGTTGGCCATGGGTTTGTCATATATGGCCTTTATTATGTTGAGGTAGTTTCCTTCTATGCCCATTTTGTTCAGAGTTTTTATCATAAATGGCTGTTGGATCTTGTCAAATGCCTTCTCTGCATCTATTGAGATGACCATGTGGTTTTTATTCCTCAGTTTGTTGATGTGGTGTATCACGTTGATTGATTTGCGGATGTTGAACCATCCCTGTGTCCCTGGTATGAATCCCACCTGATCCTGATGTATGATTCTTTTGATGAATTGCTGAATTCTGGTTGCCAAAATTTTGTTTAGAATTTTTGCATCTATGTTCATCAGTGATATTGGCCTGTAGTTCTCTTTTTTCGTGGTGTCCTTGTCAGGTTTTGGTATCAGCGTGATGTTGGCCTCATAGAATGTGTTAGGAAGTGCTCCATCTTCCCTAATTTTTTGGAATAGCTTGAAAAGGATAGGTATTAAATCCTCTCTGAAAGTTTGGTAGAATTCCCCAGGAAAGCCATCTGGTCCTGGGGTTTTATTCTTTGGGATGTTTTTGATTGCTGTTTCAATCTCTTTCCTTGTGATTGGTCTGTTCAAATTGTCTGCCTCATCTTGAGTGAGCTTTGGGAGATTGTAGGAGTCCAAGAATTTATCCATTTCCTCTAGGTTATCCATTCTGTTGGCATATAGTTTTTTGTAGTATGCTCTTATAATCTGTTGTATTTCTGCAGAGTCTGTTGTTATTTCTCCTCGCTCATTTCTGATTTTGTTTATTTGAGCTTTCTCCCTTTTTTTCTTTGTAAGTCTGGCTAGTGGTTTGTCAATTTTATTTACCTTCTCAAAAAACCGGCTCTTTGTCTCATTGATCCTTTCTACTGCCTTTTTCGCTTCAATAGTATTTATTTCTGCTCTGATTTTTATTATTTCTCTCCTTCTGCTGACTTTGGGCTTCATTTGTTCTTTTTTCTCTAGTTCAGTTAGGTGTGCTTTAAGGTCGCTTATTTGGGATTTTTCTTGTTTGTTAAGATGTGCCTCTATTGCGATGAATTTTCCTCTTAATACAGCTTTTGCTGTATCCCATATGAGTTGGTATGGCATGCTATCATTTTCATTTGTTTCCAGGTATTTTTTTATTTCTTCTTTAATTTCTTCAATGATCCATTGCTTGTTCAGTAGTGTGTTGTTTAGTCTCCACATCTTTGTGCCTTTCTCAGCTTTTTTCTTGTAATTAATTTCTAGCCTTATAACACTATGATCTGAGAAGATGCTTGTTATTATTTCAATTTTTTTTAATTTGTAGAGGCTTGCCTTGTTTCCCAACATATGGTCTATCTTAGAGAATGTTCCATGTGCACTTGAGAAGAATGTGTATTCAGCTCTTTCAGGGTGGAGTGATCTATATATGTCTATTAAGTCCAATTGTTTTAGTTTTTCATTCAGCTCCACTATTTCCTTGTTGATTTTCTGTCTGGATGATCTGTCCATTGATGTGAGTGGGGTGTTGAGGTCCCCTACTATTATTGTGTTGTTTTTAACATCTTCCTTTAGGTCTGTTAATAGTTGCTTTATGAATCTTGGTGCTCCTGTGTTGGGTGCATAGATATTTATAAGCATTATTTCTTCTTGATGAAGTGTCCCTTTGATCATTACATATTGTCCCTCTGTGTCTCTCTTTACCTGTCTTATTTTGAAATCCACTTGGTCTGATATGAGAATTGCAACACCTGCCTTTTTTTCCTTGCTATTTGCTTGAAGTATTGTCCTCCACCCCTTCACCCTGAGTCTGCGTTTGTCCTTGGGGCTGAGGTGTGTTTCCTGGAGGCAACAAATTGTTGGATCGTGTTCTTTAATCCATTTTGCCACTCTGTGTCTTTCTATTGGAGAGTTCCATCCGTTCACATTGAGAGTGATTATTGATGCATGTGGACTTAATGCTGTTAATCTGTCGCTCATTATCTTGTTTTCCTGTGTTTCTTTTCCTGTGTGCTTTATCCTACCCATTTAATACTGCAATTTCTTATGCTGGGTTTCTTAGATTTTTCCTTATTTATGATTTGTGACTCTGTTCTGTACTTTATTTTAGTGTCTACCTTGAAGTTTGTATTTAGAATCTCTTGTATAATATAGTCTATTCTCTGGTGGTCTCTTACCCACTTGACCAATACTGATTTAGACCCTTTGCTCTTCCCCTCCTAAATAATTATTTTCATTTTTTATTCCAACTCATCTTATTAATTGGTAGTTAGAGTGCTAAGATCGTCCTTGCTTTGGTAGTTTCCTTACCTTTACCCTAATGCTATAGTTGAATAATTGCTATCCTGTTCTGGTTCTATCCATCGGTCTCCCTAGACTGTGGATTGTGTCCCCTTTCTCCCTTTTTTCTTTTTTCAAGTATGAGAGCCTTCTTGAGGATTTCTTGTAATGGAGGGCTTTTAGTTACAAATTCCCTTAACTTTTGTTTGTCTGGAAAAGATTTAATTTCTCCCTCATATCTGAAGGAAATTCTTGCTGGATAGAGTATTCTTGGCTGAAGGATTTTATCCTTTAAAGCTTTGAATGTATCACTCCATTCTCTCCTAGCTTGTAGGGTTTCTGTAGAGAAATCCACTGACAGTCTGATAGGGGCTGCTTTATAGGTTATTCTCTTTTTTTTCCTTACTTCCCTGAGTATTCTCTCCTTATCATTCCTATTTGCCAACTTTACTACTATGTGCCTTGCAGTAGGTCTTTTTACATTGACAAATCTAGGAGATCTAAAGCCCTCCTCTACACACATTTCTCCGTTGATCCCTAGATTTGGGAATTTCTCTTCAATAATTTCGTTAAGCACACTTTCTGCTCCATTTTCCTTTTCCACATTCTCGGGAATTCCTATGATCCTTATGTTCTTACTCCTCATTGAATCCATTATCTCTCCGAGATTTTCCTCACTTTTTTTAATTCTTAGTTCTCTTTCTTCCTCTGTCTGGCGCCATTCAGCCTGTCTGTCCTCGATTATGCTAATTTTCTCCTCTATGTTGTCTACATGGGCATTCAGGGAATCCGTATTCTGTTTTATCTGGTCCATTGTGTTTTTCATCTCAAGTAATTCTGTTTGATTCTTCTTTATGATTTCAATCTCTTTTGTGAAGTAACTCCAGAACTCGGCTTGTTTCTCTGTCTTTCTCTCTACCTCATTGAGTTTTTTGATTATAGCTGCTCTGAATTCATTATCACTTAGTTTACCTAATTCCAAGTCCTCAGGACTTAATTCTGTGTTTTTATTGTTTTCCTTCTGGTCTGGGGCTTTTATAAATTGCTGGATGGTAGAGGAGCGGTTTTTTCTCATGGTGGTAGAATTCAGTTGCAGTTACAGCCTGTTGCCACTAGATGGGGGTCAAGAGCGGCGTGTTATGAGCTCTCCGCCTTGGGGCAAGATGGCTGCGCCCACTGGCTTTGCTGGGGGGGGAGGGGCTGTTACTCACATGCGCCGGTCTGGGTTCAGATCAGTTCTGTTCTCTGGTCTCCCAAGGCCCTTGATTTATGGGGTCCCCGCGGACGGAAGCTTTCCCCCCCATCAGCGGGTCTCCACTGAATCAGCGGCAGGAGTCCTGGATGATCCCCCGGTCACGCGGCCCCTCCCCCGCTCCTTCCTGACCCACGCCGCAGCGATCGCAGACTCTAGGAGAGGGAGCAATGTTCTCTCCTACCGTTCCAGCGCCTCCGAAGGTGTCAGCAAAGTTTGTGATCTCTGCCTTCTTGGTATTGTAGGTCTCTAACGAGCTGGCATTATTTTTGTTCTCTGAAATTCAGTTCTTCCAATCTTTTGTTGTATTTTGGAGGGGAGAGAATCCCGGGTCAGCTCACCCCACCATTTTGCTCCGCCCCCTCAAGAGTGCTTTGGTTTTAACACCACATATGTTGGGTTTAATGCAGGAGAACTGAGATCAGGGCTGGCATCAATTCTCCCCTATTGTATGTTCATTTCTCAATCTTGAGGGATTTGGGGGTGATGACTGATCTAGCTACTTCCTGCTGAATCAGGGCATAGGTTGTCCCATCTCATTGAACCAATCGTTTAATAAGGTAGTGATGCAGGTGGGCTCCCAAAGTTAGGCCTGTGTTATGTAAGTAAGTAACCAGGTATTTAATAAGAAGCATTTCCAGAGAAACAGAAAGGAAAAAAAGAATGTTAATGGTTGGAGCAAATTATTAATTAGTTCCTGAGCCCAGGGGGAAGTCAATTAAGATTCTCAGAAGTCATAGTCAAAGGATTTTCTTGTTTGGAGTAAGATTAGCCCTGAGCTAACATCCACTGCCAATCCTCCTCGCTTTGCTGAGGAAGACTCTCCCTGAGCTAACATCTGTGCCCATCTTCCTCTACTTTATATGTGGGACACCTGCCACAGCATGGCTTGACAAGTGGTGCAAAGGTCCACACCCAGGATCTGAACCAGCGAACCCCAGGCCACTGAAGTGTAACGTGTGAACTTAACCACTGTGCCATCTGGCTGGCCCCAGAGTCAAACCATTTTTTCGTGGCTTGAAATGTCTCTGATGGTGTCATCGGGCACTCAGGTACCTTTCTGAGTGGCTCACACAGCAGCAGGCATGAATCTCTCCTAAGTTTGCATCAAGTCCTCCAGCTTCACTTTTTAAGGCTTCAGGAAAAGGGCAGGTTTAGTTTTCAATGATTGCAAATGGAAATGATGGAAAACATTATTTTGGAGATTTGTTATTTCAGATATTTCAGGAGACTAGACGAATTCAGGATCCAGTCCAGATTACAGCTATAAAACAACAATTTCAAAGATGATTAATGGAGCCAGAATCTAATATTCATGAATGTGTATTTTAGTCTGTATTGAAACATAATTTTTCTCTCTAAAATTACCCTCCATTTTACCAAGCTCAGCCAAACGAAGAATAACTGGGTTGTAAAATAAGTTTAGTTTTAATAAATTTGGCCCAATTATTTACATAAGTACAGCAAGAATAGCAATTGATCCTATCGGCTCTTTTAAATCTGTTTGGCTGGAACTTCTTATAAGGAATCTCAGATTGAATTTTAAAGGCTTCTCAAGGCTAAGAAAGCCAGACCAAGCACTTGTCATCAGATTCCGTGTGCAGTACTTACAGGTTTGGGTGAATTCCTCTCTTCACATGGTCCCCAAAATATTGAGGTTCCTTGTACCTGCCAGAGGGAGTGACATTCTTTACTTGACCTTCCCAGGTTTCTGGGAACCCATAAGCAAGGGACCAGGCCAATATTTCCAAGTGTCTTTATGCCAGGAAGTCAATCTTTGTTTCTCAAAAGCTGTTTGGTCATATCTGAGCCCCTATGTTTTCTCAAATATGACGTTCCAGTCAAAGCCTTGGAATTATAACCAGTGTTTCCAATTGTGTCCTGTTATAAGAAGGACAGGTTCTTATTGAACTTATGCAAATAATTATAAAGCCACGAAAAGAAGAATACTTTGTCATCAGGAGTTTTTAAATTCTGGAGGGATCAGATAGGGAGAAAAAGACAAACATTTCAGTTTTGCTTACAAATGTATAATCTCATCAAATTGCTATAAGTTTTACTTAGCATAAGAGAAAAGACGAAAAGATTTCCTTAAAGCTGAGAAAACAAAATGCAAATCATTTTTAAAAATTAGCAAGATTTTAAACACAAAGTCATAAAGTTATAATTATCCCTATCAGTTTACTTAGTTTTATGTAACCAATGCTTGATTTTCTGATGGCAGTTTCATAAGGCCATCAGTTTTCCCATTAGAGTTCTGCAATGTTTTACCCAGTTTAGTTTTATTATCTGAAACTTTATCAGAAACCTGTGTTCTAGAGTAAGCCCCAGAATCCTTTCCGTGAATTTCTTTAAAGATGAAACGTATTTGTAAAAACATCAGAGTAAAATAACAACTGTCTGTAAATAATAAAAGACTTAAAAATGGCAATTGACAAAGAAACTTGGCTATTTTTGGTGACACATGACATTCCGAGACAACAACCAGAATTATGGCTGACAGTCAGGACAGGTCAAAATTTTAGTAACTTTATACAATTTTTAAAACATTTGCATCAATGACATTTACCCATGTAGTATCATAGGTCCCTATGAAACGATGTTCACTTATCCCTTTAACCACAGTGACAGTTAAAGAATTTTAGGTGAATGCAGAGAATGAAATATTTGTAAGAACAACCCTAGTGTCTGTGATTAAGGACCCGACAAAAACAACATAGGAAATTTATTTTGATGAAACATAAAATCTTTATCCTTTTACATCTATTTAGTTTACCCGTTCTCAACAGTTATATTTACATCGTCTACAAAAACCTCATGAGACATTAAACAAAGTCAGCTGTTACTCTAAGTTATTACTCTTGTTGACAAATTTTGTAACAGAGAGAACATGAGCTCATTTGATGAGTAAACCCAGGCTGTATGTCTGCATTATATCCATGGCTGATAACTCTGAGAACATGTCTATTTTAAACCAAACCAGCAAACTTAAACAGGCTTTTATTTACCAAAGTTCACTTTATATCCTGTTAAATAGCTTTGTCTTTTAGAAGGTTCTGTATGTTAATTAAAGACCGTGTTCCGTTATAAGAGATTTTGAATCCTCTCTTTGAAGGGTGACCCCTCAGGTGGACTCATCTGAAGCAGAGGTTCCCCAGAGTGGCCATTATAATTCCAAATTATCTCAAAAGTTTACCTATTTTCAGTTGTTTAGTTTCAGATCAGGCATTTTGGGGGAGTTGAAGTGGCAAATCTCAGTGAGAGAAGAGAAAGAAGCAGCAGGCTTGGCTTCTGCCCTGGCATGTTTAATCATTTAATTATTTTTCTCTTAAAGAGGCAGTAAAATATTTCTTATTTTCTCCAGAAGCATCAAAAGATTAAAATAGGCTTCCTGTTGTAGCTGGCTTGTTCCGATTGCATGTATCTGTTTGAGTAAACTGAAAGTGCCTCATTTTGGCCATTGTAAAGTGAGATCTCCTCTACATGTTCGATTCGCAGAGCCTGAAGGGTGGGTTTATGAGCTCTTGCAATATCAGGCAAGGGACACGTTCCCCAGCGACACATAATGTTTATTCCCACAACAGAATCTATAATACAATCCAGCAAAACAGATGTAATTGTTTTACAGAAGGTCTATTTACATATACCAACTTTGACAAACCTTTATCTTAAATTTTTCAACTCTTGTACCCCTAATTATAACTTATATTAGAATTTCATTCACCAGTTTTGGTATGACAATATTATGTAGGGAATGCATTCTCAGCTAGGCATAATATTTATTCCCTAAAAACATCCAGGCAAAGTTGACATAACCTCCTCATATCATATTAGGGTAAACACTTTAATCTTTATACCTGTACCAACCTGAGCAGCCTAATTGTTGCCCCAAACAAGTGTTGATA
>NW_025802845.1:0-1104 GCF_021613505.1 Equus quagga
GCCAAAATCACCTGCTGGCTACGCCAGAACCACTTGGCCAACACTCCAGAATAACCTGCCATTCATGCCAGAACCACCTCTCAGATGTGCAAGAACCACATGCTGGATGCCCCGGACTACTTCTGTGAAACACCGGAACCACCTGCTGAGCACTCCGGAAACACCTGCTCGACTCGCTGGAACCAACTGCTGGACACGCCAAAATCACCTGTCGGCTATGCCAGAACCACTTGTCGGACTCTCCGGAACCACCTGCCAGGCATGCCGCAACCACCTCTCAGACACACCAGAACCACGTGCCGGACACGCGAGAACAACCTACCGGACACCCCGGAACGACATGCCAAAAACTCGGGAACCACCTGCTCGATTCTCCAGAACCACCTCCCAGACAGCACAGAACCACCTGCCGGAACGCCTGAACCAGCTGCCGAGCACGCCGGGACCACCTGCTCGACTTGCTGGAACCACCAACCTCACACGCCAAAATCACGTGCCGGCTACAGCAGAACCACGTGAAGGACACTGTGGAATCACCCGCCGGCATGCCGGAACCACCTCTCAGACGTGCAAGAAGCACGTGCCGGAGACGCCAGAAGCACCTGCCAAGCACGCCGGAACCACCTGCTTGAGTCACTGGACCCACCTGCCGGACACACCAAAATCACCTGCCGGCTACGCAAGAACCACTTGGCGGACACTCCGGAATCAACTGCCAGCCATGCCAGAACCACATCAAAAACGTGCCAGAACCACGTGACGGAGACGCAGGAAGCACCTGCCGGGGTTGCTGGAAGCATCTGCTCGAATCGCCAGAACAACCTTCAGGACACGCCAATATCACCTGCCGGCTATGCCAGAACCCCTTGGTGGAGAATCCAGAATCGCCTGCCGGGCATGCCAGAACCACCTCTCAGACATGCCGGAACCACGTGTTGGACACGCTGGAACAACCTTCCAGACCTGCCTGAACTACCTGCCGAGCACACCGGAACCACAAGCCGTACACACCAAAGTCAATGCCTGGCTACGCCAGAACCACTTGGAGGACTCTCCAGGATCAGCTGCGGGGCATGCCGGAACCACCTCTCAGATGTGCCAGAA
>NW_025802846.1:0-6221 GCF_021613505.1 Equus quagga
CAGGAGATGGGTGGCTGGCTGGGGCATAAGATCTGAGGGCCAGGGTCCCAGAGGTGGGACCTGAGAGACAGGCTTAGCAGAGAACACCATGTTCTGTGAGCAGCCAGTGTAAGTGTGGCTTGAAAGTCACTTTGGAATTGGGGAGCACCAGAGCCTGAAGGGGAGTGAAGGTCAGCCAGTGCGCAGGTCTCCAGGGGGGCTCCACCTGGTCCCTCTGGGCCTCCTGGGGGACTTTTGGGGTCTCTGGGACTCCCACTCCCTCAGCCACTCAACGTCCTTCTGACTGGCTTACATAAAGGGGTTTGCAGAGAGGTTTTATCTGAGCAAAAGTTTTCTTGACATAAAAATTAAAAACTGAATAATTGTTGCCTATATAAGTGAAGCAAGTGAAGAAGGCCCTGCAAGGGCGAGCGCTGCCGGGAAGGCCGTGCACAGCCAGGCCTGAGCCCTAGGACCCCACGGCCCCCAGCCACATTTTCTTTCCTGGTTTTCTCTATTCCTTTCCTGCCTCTTCCCTCTCTCTTCACAGAACACCCCTCAAGCTCAAGAAATTGGTTCTTGTTCTTTTCTTCCGGTAGTCCAGGACATGAACCGTCCTGAGGAAGGAACAGAATGCTCTCCTCCATGAGCAGCTGGAAGTGTGTGAGCACCCTCACCCCCAGGCTGCCCGAAGTCAGCAGGGCTCTGAGTGGAGCTGGAGGAGGCCCTCCTCGGGAGGGGGCTGGGGCTGAGGGGCGGGCACTGATGGAACAGACCGGCTTCCCTCCAGACACCTGGTATTTCTGTTTCAAAACCTGCCATGTACACATTGTGGAAGGGGGTGTTGTCACCTCCTTGTATTTATTGACCCCGCTGGTCCCAGCCAGGTAGGGACCACACACAGGAATCACACTTCACAGAATTTGTCACTGGTTTCCTCCCTCTGTGCTTGCAACAAATGACTGGCCTTCACTGAGCCTTGCTTTCCAAATCTGCAAAATGGGGATATGCCCCTTGTCCCCCACATTTCCTGGGCTTTGACAATGGACAAAGAAGAGAGGGAGAGAATGAAGAAGAGAAGGAGGAAGAATGCAGAGCCTTCTGGTGAAAAAATGGAAATATTCACTGTGCAGCCCTATGTGGTATCAGCTTGAGTTTTAAAGTCCAATGGGCCAGCACTTGCCACCTCAGCCAACTATGCATGATTTATGTGGCCTCAGCAGGTTGTGTAATTTCTGCCCCTCAGTGTCCTTGTTTACAAAATGGGGACAGTGACATCCTCTTCACAGGGTTCTTTGAGGTCTGAACCGGGTCACCTGGGAGAAGAAGCTGCATAGAGGACTCATGGCCACCAAGTGGTGAAGGCCTCTCCTTTCCCTTCTGGCCAGGCACCAGCTCCCCAGCATTCCCCTCCCATCACAGCTCCTTCTGCTCCAGCTATCCCCCACAAAATGAACTTCACCTGGCAGGAGGACTCAGAGAATTAAAACACGCAATCAAACAGCTTCTTGACGGGAAATGCTTTGGAAATCTTCGGCTCCAGTTACTTCTCAATCTAATTTTGTTCTCGGGTGCAGATTATGCATGAGATGTGATATCGTGCTTTGCCTGGTGCTCCACACACCAGCAGGAGGCACCTGGCATCACCTGCTGCACATGCCTCCCCCTGCCCGTGAGTGGCATAATGAGGGCAGCCAGCAGACTCCAGAGTTCCCCTGGGCAAGAAGGCCCAGCCTGGACACCCTGGCACCCACAGGCCCCTCTTCATCTACAGTGTGGACTCCCGTGGCCATCCCACCAACCATCTCCCCACTGGCCTGGCCTCCTCCAGCACGCCCCCCCCGCTGAGGGACCCTGCAGTCCTCAGCTCCCACCTGGACCAGCTTCCCACCACTGCTGGATCAAGTGCAAACCCCTTGCTGCCCTCCATTCCTGCTGGAGCAGTGTAGACTCCAGCCCCCACCCCAGCTTGGTCCTAAACGTCTTGCTTTCCCCCAACTCACCTCCAAGCTAAGGAAATGTTGCTGCCCTGCAAGACGAGCAGCACCAAGCTAACTCGCCTATGGCATCTCCTGTGGAATATCCTCCCCAATGGCTTGGCCCACCCTGCCCACCACAGTCATGCTCCATCCTCAGTGCTCTCAGAGCCCCTGGGCCCAGCTCCACATCCCAGTCTTGTTGAATGGCTGGGATGGCTGTCCCTAGAGGACACTAGGCCGAGCCCTTCCAGGGAAGGCCTGGGTCCCAGTCCTGTTTCCCGTGGTGCCACACAGTTCTTAGCACAGAACTGAGGCCAAACACGGGCTGACCAGGCCTCTCTTTCTTTCCTCAGAAAACCTCTTTCCTTCCCCAGCTGCTCCTCTTGCCCAGCTCCATGTCAGCATGGGTATTCTGTGCCCGTGGGCAGAGGAGGCTTTCTCTTTGATCCCAACAGGCCATATTTTGCATCCTGCCTATTGGAGAAAAGCCACCAGTCACAGCTCAGAAGCTCCTCAAGCTCTGGTAAAGGGAAATGCCTCCTGAGAACCCTGGGCCCCCAGGGTGGGACTGTGCCACTGGGTCCTGGCTTTTCATCCTCCCTTCTCTTTTCCCCAGGCCAGTCACTCACCCAAGTCCCTCAGATCCTGAGAAAACAGCCCAAGCCCACAGGCTCCAAGCCTGGCAGCCTCCCCTCATGGGGGATTTCCTGGAATGAAGAACAATCATTCCCCTCTCCTTTGGTGGCTTCTGGCTTATTTGCAGATGTCCTCAGGTTTGAAAATAATGCTGCCTCAAATCCTGTGGGGAGGCGTTGGCCACGGTCAATAAAGGACCCCAAGAACAAAGCCTTCCTAACTACAAAAGAAAATGGGTGCTTCTCAGCCCTCACCATCTTGGA
Organism: Equus quagga; assembly: GCF_021613505.1. Lineage (NCBI taxonomy): Eukaryota > Metazoa > Chordata > Mammalia > Perissodactyla > Equidae > Equus > Equus quagga. The sequence continues at coordinate 2,858 of NW_025802846.1, forward strand.
TCTCTCTGCTCGCTCCCTAACTCTTCAAATATTTTTGACCACCTGACACCATTGAACACCCTTCTTTTGTGCTGGGAATTTTCCACCTTAAGAGTTTAGGCTTGGGGGCCAGTCTGGTGTTGTAGTGGTTAAGTTCACACGTGTTGCTTCAGTGTCCTGGAGCTCACAGCTTTGGATCCTGGGCACAGAGCTAACAGTGCTCATCAAGCCTTGCTGTGGAAGCATCCCACACAAAGTAGAGGAAGATAGGCACAGATGTTAGCTCAGCAGCAATCTTCCTCAAGAAAAAAGAGGAAGATTGGCAATAGATGTTAGCTGAGGGCCAGTCTTCCTCACATAAAAAAAAGGCTCCTCTGGGCAGAGGTCAGAAGCTGGATCTCCCAGCCTCCCTTGCAGGCACAGGCACCTTATTGGCACCACCAAGCAGGCACAGGTGTGAATTGTTAACTCAAAAATCAGTGACACAAGCATCAAATCAGAAGCAGGAATCTGTGTAGTCCATCTGCTGAGGTAGACGGCCAAGTGGTGACATCTGGTGTTCAGTGACAGCAGCATGAGTTGAGCCAGTGTGCATGGGCCAAGCTGTGGTATCTGAATGGGAACAAGGCCTCTGATGCGGTTCAGGTATGGCTCACATGTGGTTTAGGTGTGGTTGAAGCGTGGTTCAGGTGTGGTTCAAGTGTGGCACATATGTGGTTCAGGCATGGCTCAGGTGTGGCTCACGCATGGCTCAGTCACGGCTCAAGTGTGGCTCAGGTGTGGCTGATGCATGGTTCAGGCATATTCACAAGGTCCAGCTGTGGCTGACACAAGGTTCAGAAGTGGCTGACACGTGGTTCAGGCATGGCCGGCATGTGATTAATGTATGGCTGGCATGCGGTTCAGGAGTAGCTGACACATGGTTCAGGCGTGGCCTGCACACAATTCAGGTGTGGCTTGTATGTGTTTCAGGCATGTTTTGCACATGAATCAGAGGTGGCTGACATGTGGTTAAGGCATGGCTCGCAGTGACAGGCATGGGTGACACGTGTTTCAGGTGTGGGTGACGTGTTTCAGGAGTGACTGACACGTGGTTAAGGCATGGCTGACTCGTGACTCAGGCGTGGCTCACATGTGACTAAGGGGTGGTATAAACATGACTCAGGCGTGACTGGCACATGGTTCAAGCATGGCTGACACATGATTCAGGCATGCCTCCCACCGGGGTCAGGTGTAGCTGACACATGACTCAGCTGAGGCAGCCATGTGGAACAGGAGTGCCTGAGACATGATGCAGGTGTGGTTCACACATGGTTCATGCATGGCCTTCACATGGTTCGGGCATGGCTGGCACGTGGCTCAAGGCACATCTGACACATTACTCAGGCATTTCTGACGTGTGATTCAGGTATGGCACGCATTTTGTTCAGGTGTGGCTGATGCGTGTTTCAGGGTTGGCAAGTGTGTGGTTCAGTCATGGCTGGTGCATGGTCCCGGCATGGATGTCAGGTCTTTCAGACATGGCTGACATGTGACTCAGGCATGTGTGACACATGACTCAGGCATTGGTGACGTGTGACTCAGGTGTGGTTGACGTGTGGCTCAGGAATGACTGAAATGTGACTCATACTTGGCTCAAACGTGATTCAGATGTGTCTGGCATGTGCTTCAGTTGTGGCTGACACACAAGTCAGGTGTGGCTGGCACATGACTCAGCTGTGGCTGACACTTGACTGAGGCATGTCTCACACCTGGTGCAGGAGTGGCTGACATGCAGCTCATGTGTGAGTTTAGTGTGGCTGTCATATGGTTCAGGTGTGGCTGCCATGTGGTTAAGAAGTGGATGACATGTGGTTCAAGCATGACTGGACCAAGGTCAGGAGATGCTGGCTCATTATTCAGGGTTGGTTGGCACACGGTGGGCACATGGCTCACACATGGTTCATGCAAAAGTGGCATGTGATTCCGGTGGGTGTGGCATGTGGTTGAGGCGTGGGGGGAATGCGCAGGCAAGTGATGCAGGCATGGTTTGCATGTGGTTCTGGTGTGGCTGACGTGATTCAGGTGTGTCTGACACATGTTTCAGGGGTGTGTGATGCTTCGCTCAGGCCTCAGTGACACGTGATTTCTGTGTGGCTGACACTTGGTGTGTCGCGGTTGACACATGGCTCAGGTGTGGATGACAGGTGGTTCAGATGTTGGTGATAGTTGTTTCAGGTGTGGCTGGCACGTGACCCAGGCATTCATTGCACATAATTCATGCATGGCAGACGTGTGGTCACGTGTGTGTGACATGATGTACAGGTGTGGCTCACACGTGACTCACATGTTGTTGACACTTGGCTGCCATGTACAGAGTCCTGGCTGGCACGTGGCTCACACATGGCTTAGCCATGGTTTATGTGTGGCTCACATGTGGTTCATGTCTTGTTCAAGCATCGAAGGTGTGTGCTTCACATGTGGTTCAGATGTGTTTCAAGGGTGTCTCATCTGCAGTTCAGGTGTGGTTCAGGTGTGGCTCACACATGGCTCAGGTGTAATTCAGGTGTGGCTCAGACATGACTCATGTGTGGGTTACATATGGTTCAGGAGGGTTTCACATGTGATTCTGGTGTGGCTCACACGTGCTTGAGGTGTAGCTGAGCCATGGCTCACATGTAATGCAGGCGTGTCTCAGAAATGGGTCGGGGTGGCTGCATATTATTCAGGTGTTTATCACCAATGACTCATGCATGGCTCAGGTATGGCTCATGCATGGATGGGGTGTTGCCAAGGCATGGCTTGCACATTGTTCTGGTGTGGCTGGCATGAGATTCAGGGAAGGCACCCAAGTGGTTCCAGCGTGACTGACATGTGGTTCACATGAGGCTATGTGGTTCAAGTGTGACTGGCACTTGGTTCAGGCCTGGCTGGCATGTGACATACGCATGGCTGAGACATGATTCAGGTGTGGCTCACACGGGATTCAGGCGTGGCTGACACATGACTCAGCTGAGGCAGCCAATGACACAGGAGTGCCTGACACGTGACGTAGGTGTGGTTCACACATGGTTCATGCATGGCCTTCAGGTGGTTCAGGCGTGACTGTCACGTGGCTCATGAATGCCTGACACATTACTCAGGCGTGCCTGACATGGGATTCAGGCATGACATGCATGTTGTTCGGGTGTGACTGATGCATATTTCAGGCTTGGTAGGCCTATGGTTCAAGTGTGGCTAGTGTGTGGTTGAGGCATGGGTGATTGGTGGTTCAAGTATTGGTGACATATGGCTCAGACATAGCTGACATGTGGCTTATGTGTGAGTCCAGTGTGGCTGACGTGTGGTTCAGGTGTGGTTGGCTTGTGGTTCAGATGTGGATGGCATGTGGTTCAAGCAAGGCTGT
>NW_025802847.1:0-3612 GCF_021613505.1 Equus quagga
AGTAGGGGACATCAATACCCCACTTACATCAAGAGATAGATCATCCACACAGAAACTCAACAAGGAAATAGTGAATTTAAGTGAACCACTTGAGCAGATGGACTTAATAGATATATCTAGAACATCCCATCCCCAAACAGCAGAATACACATTCTTCTCAAGTGCACATGGAACGTTCTCAAAGATAGAGTATATGCTGGGAGAAATGGCAAGCCTCCGTAAATTTAAGAAGACTGAAATAATAAAAAGCCACTTTTCTGACCACAATGCTATGAAACTAAAAATCAACTACAAGACAAAAAGCTGGGAAAATCACAAATATGTGGAGACTAAACAACTTGCTAGTGAAGAACAATTGGATCTAAATAAACCAAAGGAAAGGATTTTTAAAACCTGGATAAATATGCACAGGAAAACACATCATGCCAACTCTTACGGAAAGCAGCAAAAGTAGTTCTAACAGGGAAATTCATAGCAATACAGGCCCAACTCAAGAAAAACAAGAAAAATCTCAAGATGACACCCACCAGAACTTGAAAAAGAAGAATAAACAAAGCCCAAGGTCAGCAGAAAGAGAGAAGTAATGGAAATTTGTGCAGAAATAAATGAAAAACAGGCTAAAAACTCAGTAGAAAGGATCAATGAAACTAAGCGCAAGTTCTTGAAGAAGAGAAACAAAATTGAACAAACCCTTAGCCAGACACACTAAGAGAAAGAGAAGGCTTAAATAAAGTTAGAAATGAAAGAGGAGAAATTTCAATGGATATCATAGACATACAAAGGACTATATGACAATTCTATGAAAAACTATATGCCAGCCACCAAATTGGATAACCTAATAGAAATAGCAAATTCTTGGAATCGTACGAAGTCCCAAAACACCCACAGACAACATTATACTTAATGGTGAAAAACTGAAAGCCATCCCTCCAAGAACAGGAACAAGATAAGGGTGCCCACTCTTGCCACTCGTATTCTACATAGATATGGATGCCCACTTTTGCCACTCCTATTCAACATAGGTGTGGAGGTTTTGACTACAGCAATTTTCCAAGAAAAAGAAGTAAAATGTATCCAAATTGGAAAGGAAGAAGTGAAACTCTCACTGTTTGCAGATGACATGATTCTACATATAGAAAACCCTAAGGATTTCATCTGAAAACTATTAGAAAGAATCCACAACTACAGAAAAGTTTCATGGTAAAAAAATCAACTTACGAAAATCAGTTGCATTTCGAAACACTAAAAACAAACTGGCAGAAAGACAAGTCAAGAATAGAATCTCATTTACAATTGCAACAGAAGAATGAAATACCTAGGACTAAATCTTACCAAAGAGGTGAAAGACCTATACACTGAGAACTATAAGATATTACACAAAGAGACTGAAGAAGATATAAAGAAATGGAAAGATATTCCATGCGCATGGGTTGGAAGAATAAAAAGTTAAAACATTCATATTACCTAAAGCAATCTACAGATTCAATGGAATCTCAATCAGAATCCCAGTGACATTCTTCACAGAAATAGAACAAAGAATCCTAAGTATATATGGAGCAGCAAAAGACCCAGAATAGACAAAACAATCCTGAGAAAAAAGAACGAAGCTGGAGACTTCACAATCCCTGACTTCAAAATATACTACAGAGCTCTAGGAATCAGAACGGCATGGTACTGGCACAAAAACAGACACCCAAATCCATGGAACAGAACTGAAAGCCCAGGCGTAAAACCACACATCTGTGGACAGCTAATCTTTGACAAAGGAGGCAAGAGCATACAATGGAGAAAGGAAAGTCTTTTCAAAAAACAGTGTTGGCAAAACTGGACACCCACAAGCAAAAGAATGAAAATAGACCATTACCTTACACTGTACACAAAAGTTAACTCAAAATGGATTAAACACTTGAAGGTAAGACCTGAAATCATAAAACTCCTAGAAGAAAACATTTCCAGTACACTGTTTGACATTGGTCTGGAAAACATCTTTTTTAATACCATGCCAGCACAGGCATGGGAAATGAAAGAACAAATAAACACGTGGGACTACATCAAACTAAAAATCTTCTGCAAGGCAAAGGAAACCATGAACAACACAAAAAAACAGCCCAACTGGGAGAAAATATCTGAAAATCATATATCTGACAAGGCGTTAATTTCCAAAATATAAAAAGAACTCAACGACAAAACAGAAACAACCAGATTGGAAAATGGGCAGAGGATATGAAAGGATGTTTTTCCAAGGAAGATATACAGAAGGCCAGCAGGCACATGAAAAGATGCATGACATTGCTAATTATGAGGGAAATGCAAGTCAAAAATACAATGAGCTATCTCCTGAAACTCGTCAGAGTGGCTATAATGATGAAGACAAAAAATAACAAATGTTGGAGAGGATGTGGAGAAAAGGGAACCCTACTAGACTGCCAGTGGCAATGTAAACTGGTGCAGCCACAATAGAAAACAGGTGGAGATTTCTCGAAAAATTAAAATCTGAAATACTATACGATCCAGCTATCCCACTACTGGGTACGTATTCAAAGAAATGGAAAACAACAACTCAAAGAGATTTACACACCCCTGTGTTCATTGCAGCATTCTTCACAATAGTCAATATGTGGAAGCAACCCACTGTGCTTCAACTGAGGAATGGCTAAAGAAGATATGGTACATATATAAAACAGAATACTACTTGGCCATTAAAAAAGACAAAATTGTCCCATTTTAAACAATATGGATGGAGTGTGAGGGTGTGACGTTAAGTGAAAATAAGACAGAGAAAGACAAATATCCCAAGGTTTCATCCATATGTGGAAGATAAACAGATGGGTAAAGCAAACAGATTAGTGGGTGCCAGAAGGGAATGGGGTTGGGGGTGAGCAAAAGGTGTAAAGGGGCACATATATATGGTGATGGATAAAAATTAGACTGTTGCGGGTGAGCACGATGCAGTCTCCAGGGAAACTGAGAAGCAATCATGTACACTTGAAATTACACGATGTTATAACCCATGATGACCTCATTTTTAAAAAAAGAAACAAAGAGGATATGCTGTCTCTAGAGCAGTGGTTCTCAATTGTGGGTGATTTTGTCCCCCTAGCCAAGTTTGGTGCTAAACATCATTCAATTCAGAGAACAACCCTCCACCACAATGAACGACCTATCTCAAATGTCATTACTCCCATGGTTGAAAAACACTGTTCTAGAGTTGCTGAGTTTCCTGTCACTGGAGGCATGCATGGTAGACCAGACCACACAGTGTGATGACATCTAATACCTGGCTTTTGAGATCAGTGGGAAATGAGTTGAAAAATGTTTTTTGTTTCAGATCACTCTCCAGAGAAAAACACCTTAAGGGATGCTCAAGTGGTGAGGATGACAAACATTTGTTGAACACGGACTGTGGGCCACACATTATAGCAAGTGATTCATGTACACATGTCAGAGTCAATTCTGACAACCTTACCATAGAACAGGTATGATTGAACCTCGATTGGATGGTAAAATCAGGTTGCCCTAATGTCACAGAGCAGTCAATACTGCAACTCAGATCTACCTGACTCCCCTGACATATGTCACTGTCGAAAGCACAAACAGAAAATTACTTTCAAA
>NW_025802848.1:0-4692 GCF_021613505.1 Equus quagga
GAGAGTTCCAGTGCCCTGTCTTCAAGTTCGCTGATCCTGTCTTCTGCATCACCTAGTCTGCTATCGAATCCTCCTCGTGTATTTTTAGTGCAATTATTGTATTCTTCAGTTCTGTGACTTCTGCTTGGAGCTTTCTTATATTTTCTGTCTTCGTTGATGTTCCCACTGTTTTCATGCATTCTCCTCCCAAATTCAGTGAGCATCTTTATGATTTTTACTTTGAACTCTTTATTATGGAAATTATTTATCTCCATTTCATTAAGGTATTTTTCTGAGATTTTGCTTTTTTCTTGGTTTGGGACATATTCCTTTTTTCCTTCATTTTGCTTAACTCTCTGTGCTGGTTTCTAAGCATTACATGAAACAGCCACCTCTCCCAGTCTTGAAGGTTGGCCTCATGTAGGAGATGTTCAACTCTGCCCCAGCTTCTAGCTCTAGGTTGTCTCTCAGACCTTTGTTATTGTCTAGGAAGCCTATTTTATTTTTAATAGGTCCCAGGAGTTGAGGGTGTGCCAAGACCAGTCACTGTCCCAAAGGGGAGCATCTCAGCCAGTGCCTAGACTCAGGCTGATTGGAAACCAGACCACCAGGCAGCAGCTTCTAAAGAATGCAAATGTGTACATTCCTGTAGGACTACAAGCATAAGCCCCACTGGCCCCCAGAGCCAGTCAGTCTGGAGGCGTCCCCTGGGCAGCAGTCCCACAACCTGAGGGTCTAGATGAGTGTACAAGCTTCTTTCTGGGAGATACTGGTGAGATTTAGCAAGATTGAGGGAGAGTTCAAAGATGGCATCCCCAGCCCCTGTTCCATGAGGGCACTTATGTGGCCTCTAGATGTTTGCCAGACCTGAAGACTGCCCCACAGACTGAAGTTCCAAGACGAGCAAGGAGGCCTCTTTCACAGAAAGGCTGTGTGCTTTCACTCTGCTGTCTGTGCAGTGTCCTGGGGGTGGTAGTCTGCCGAGAACTGTCTCTCCTATTGTTACAGTCTTGCGGAACCCAGGAATGCAAGTTCCCTGGCCACCAAAGCCAGGAAATCAAGGGGTATCCCCTGGGCAGCTGAAAAAAACCAAGGCTCCAGGCATAAAAACCAGAGCATGAGATGTGTGTAGAAGCCCCTGTCTGGGAGCTATGGATGCTCGGGAGCATGGCAGACACAGAGTGCAAAGACAGCACTTGCTGATGGGAGGGGGAAAGAAGGAAGAAAAAATTAAAAAGAAAAGAAAAAAAGGGAAATGAAAAGTCAAAAAAGATTGCAGCCACCAGCTTTGGTGAGGCAGAGGAGAGCAGGAAGAAGAAGATGGCACACGCTAGCCTCTGACCCAAGAGCATCCTAGAGGCCCCCGCCCCTCAGACCAACGTGTTCACATTAGGAAATGAGTCTCTTTCACATAAAGGATGGGCACTTCTCAAAGGGCTGCTTCTGCACTGGGCCCTGGGGCATGCGAGTCTGCACACAGGCCCTTCAAGAGCAGATCCTCAGTTCACATCAGCCCCATGAGTCTAGTGAGCATGAGCCACATTGGTCTTCAAGCCAGAGGTTTTAGGGGCTCATCTCTGAGGTGCTGGTCTGAAGGGCTTGGGTGCCTGATGTGGGATGAAAATCCTTCGCTCCTCAGAGAGAAGCTCCAGGTTTGAGTTCACTCCCGGTTTGGGCTGCTGCACGGCAGAGAGAAGTGTGTGGGGAGGTTGTGTCTCAGCTTTCCCACCTGCTTGGCTGTGGCTTCCCTGTCGTTGGCCTGATGTGAAGGGGTTGCTCTGCCAGGTTTTAGCACTGACTCCACAGGTTTAAGGGCTCAGTCCCACAAGACAGCCCCCTTGAGACACCAGTGGCAGGTATTGGGGGCCCAGGGTACCCACACTGCTGTCTGACTTGGTTTCACAGAATGGGGTACCCATAACCCTCCCTGTTGAGGTTGGACACTTTGCTAGAATGATTCACAGAAGTCAGGAAAGCGGTTTAGTTACTGTTACCAGTTTATTGTAGAGGAAACCACTCAGGAATAGCCAGTCAGAAGAGATGCTTAGGGCAAGGTATGTGGGAGGGGCGTGGAGCTCCCCTGCCCTCTCCTGGTGCACCACCCTCCCAGCGCCTCAATGTGCTCACAACCCAGAAGCTCTCTGAATCCTGGGGTCTAGGGAGACTTGTGGGGAGCTCACTACCCAGGCATGATTGATCGAATCATGCGGCATTGGTGATGAACTCGACCTCCAGCCCCTCTCCCCTCCCCAGAGGTCCTGGGTGTGGGGCTGAAAGTTCCAAGTCTGAACCTGCCTGGGTATCTCAGGTGCCGCCCCCATCCTGAAGCTACCCAGGGGCTCCCATCCATCAGTCATCTCGTCAGCATGGAAGACACTCGTCACTCCTGTGATTCCAAGGGATTTAGGAGCTGAGTGTCAAGAACCAGGGACAAAGAGCAGAGACCAAACATTTACGTTTTCCTATATCACAGGGAGGCATGTGCTCACGTCAGACTGTCTGGCTTGGATGGCAGGACAGCAGGGACAGGCTAGAACCTGACCGAGAACAGAGACAGGGTTGCTGCTTTGTCCAGAAGACACTGAGCACACCTATTGCCAAAGAGAATCCTCTCTCCAAGACCAGCTCCAAATTACCCTTATCCTGGGAAGCCTCAGCTGTCCTCACCCAAGGCACAGCCCTGGATTCCCACTCTGGTGCCTCCAGCTCCCATCTTCCCTCTGACCCTAGTTGGACACCAAGGAGTTGAGGCATCTGTACGCAGCCCTGTCTCCCCAAGACTGGGAGCTCCTCAGCCCTCAGCTGGGGCTGGGGCCTCTCTGGGCAGAGAGAGGTGGCAGGGGTCCCTTGCTGTGTGTGCAGAGCTGGAGGTTCAGTGCAGGCTGCAGGGCCCCAAAGGCTCACTGAGGTCCCTCCTGGCCTCTCCAGACCCTGTGGACAGATCCTCTAGGTTGGCATCCCAGAGAGGCCCCGGGGAGCAGCGTGCTGGGAAGGCTGCAGCAGGGATAAAGCACACGGCATCAGCCGGAGGAGCCCTGAGGCCTGACCCACACCTGGCTGTGTGTGCTGCTCACAGCATCAAGCAGGAGAGCTTCTTCTGCCCTCCCCTGCTGGTGGCTTCATGGGAGAGGCAGCCCAGGCTGAGGAGGACCAGGACTGCGAGTGTAGGGGGGCAGTATCAGACAGCTGTGGGGAGTTCTGCCTAGGGCTGGGCATGGGGTCAGGGCCAGGAAAAAGCATCTTAAAAGAGAACTTTAGCCTTGGGAGGGATCTTCTTGGGTTACCTATTCTGGATCCCTGCTTCTCACCCAGCCTAGATGCCCTTTGTAGCTCCTAGGTCACCCTTGTCATTTTTGGGTGATTCTGACCCCTACGGATTATTTGTACATGTCTGGAGACACGTTTGGTTGTTTCACTCACGGGGAGGGAGGGGATGCTACTGGCCTTGGTGGACTGGGGCCGGGGAAGCTGCTAAACGTTGTACAATCCTGTAATAGTGTGGTCCATTTTTCCTTTCATTGAATCAATGTGGATACATTATTATTAATTAAAATCCATATTTTTCAGTAGATTTCTTTCTTGTGTTGTTCATTCTATGGGTTTTTTCTTTTTCAAATATTGGCATCTGAGCTAACAACTGTTGCCTATCTTTTTTTTTCTTCTCCTTTCAAAAGCCCCCCAGTACATAGTTGTATATTCTAGTTGCAAGAGCCTCTGGTTATGCAGTGTGGTTCCCCTCCTCAACATGCCCTGATGAGCAGGGCCATGTTTGTGCCCAGGATCCAAACCAGCGAAACCCTGGGCTGCTGAAATGGAGTGCGAGAACAGCCACTCATTCACGGGGCCGGCCCCAGGTCCTATGTGTTTTGACAGAGGAATAATGACATGTATGCGCTGTTACAGCATCATACAGAATAGTTTCATGTGCTATGTCCTTAATGTGCCCAAATGGAATTATGCCAGAGAGTTTTTCCTGTGTTGCTTTATTCACTCAATATTATATTAAAGACTCATTCACCCTGCTCTGTGTATATCTAGTTCCTGCCTGGGGCTCCAGGGTTTGCATCCAACACGTCTTACCTGCCCTCTCCCCAGTTGTGGACACGCAGGCTTGTCCCATTCCCCCGCTAAAGCAGCGCTACAAGGAACATCCTCTTACATGTTCCCTTATAAATAGGTGTGAGAAATGAGATATGTACTCAGGAGCAAACTGACAGGGGTACTGAGCATGTCTATTCTTAATTTTCATCATTCTACATCCCACCAGCAGTGTTACAGTTTCTTTCTTCCCATAGCCCCATCAACACTGGACACTCTCTCATTTGGGGAATTGGATAAGTATACCTTGAAATTCCATCCCTGTTTCTTTCTTTCTCTCTCTTTCTTGCTCTTTTCTTCCTTTTTTCAAGCATACTTATATATGCCTTGGCAACTCCTTTTGTGAGATATCTGCTCATTACCCTTGCTCATTTCTGTATTGAGGTTCCTACTTCTTCCTGATATAATGGTTTCACGTTTATACTAGATAGTGTTCCCTTGTCAGCTTCAGGCAATGCAAATGATTTTTCCCAACTCTCCATCTGCCTGTCAACTTTATCAAAAGTCTCTTTCACTGAACATAAATCCTTAATGTGGGTGTGCCATATCTTTTTAGTATCACCTATCCTTTGTGCTTTTAGAGTTTTTCTTAAGAAATCCTTTTCCACTGCTACA
>NW_025802849.1:0-2364 GCF_021613505.1 Equus quagga
CATCGCCCCGTGCGCCAGCGCTTGCCCGCAACGCCACCAGCCACTTATCAGTTTCCTGGAGCCCGGATTCGGCTTTAAGTTGGCCAGGCTAACCCGGGGCAGGGTCCGGAGCAGGTCCAGAGCCCTGGACCCACGTGGTCTGGGGCGCTGCTTTACGGCTGCGGCCCCGCCCCTGTCGCAATGCCGCGAGCCCGCCAGCGCCCTGGACTCCGGCAGCGGCTTCGGAAGCTTCAGAAGATTGACATGTCGGTGTTGCTCTGCCTTTTTTTTTTTTTTTGTAAATTCGCTGCGGATGTCTTCATGGTTTGAGAAGTCGTGGCTTGAGCCCGGGCTTGAACGTCCGGTGTTCTCTTCCGCCACAGCAAACACGCACTGCAAACGCTGCAGTCTGCGATCCTCAAGAGGCAGTGTCTTCTCTGACCGCGCCGTGGAGAATGAGATAACCTGAGCGCAGAATTACTAATTTTGAATTTGGCTAATTAAACACAGTGAGATTAAACAATACTCAGAGTCCAGCTAGTAAAATGCCTGGCTAATATTAACCTGTGTAATGAAATTCAACCTACGCATTCCCATCAGTGTGCTGCTACGTGTACTGCATTGACCCACCGAGTCGCTGAGATAACGAACTTCACTGAGCTGCTGCTCGTGATGACAGGTGCCATAGGAGCGCTTGGCACGTGTCATCGCTGTGTTGTCAGCCTTATTCGATCAATCGCTTGTGGAGGTAGATGCTACTACCTTTTACGGACCGGGACGGTAAGGGTTGGCAAGGTCGGGTAGCTTAACCAAGGTCTCACAACAAGCGGCAGAGCCAGGACTCAGACTTACACCGCCTCCTAGTAGAACAGTAGTGTTTCCTAGGATATAAAATTGAATATCTGTAGCATAGAATACATAACATTATTTTCAAGCTAAAAAATAGCTTCCCTATTTTTGTCTTAAGTGAATGTGGTATAGAAAACAAGGTTCCTTTCTTTTTCTTTCTCTTATTCTTTTTATATTTCACTTGTCTCGCTGGGGAGTTGTTCTTTCTGGTTCCTCTTAGTGATCACAAATAGTGAAGGAGAGAAATTTTTGGAGGGGAGCTACTTCTATGTTTAATTAAACCCTTTTCAACTTATTTTAAAACAAGTATAAAATACTACAGAAAGAAAAATTTGCATTCATGCTTTATTTAAGCAATATTTATGAGCAAGACACTGAAACCTGTTACTGAAAAATATACGTGGATGAAGTCAAACAAGATCTTGCTCCCACGTTGTTTGAAATCTAGTAGGACAGACTTTCCCAAATGGAGTATTTTATAAAAGTTAAAAAAAAAAGTACGTCTCTTGTGGACCTAATAATGCAAATTCAAGAAAAATACAGATATATGAGTTCTATAAAACAATGTGAAGATAAAGTCCAGACTCTATTTAGAAGTACAAAAGAAAATACTGAAAAAAAATAAGCTAGTTCCTGCCTTTAAGAGGTTTCACTTCAATATATTTCATAATCTTTTCTTTAGAATTTTCATACTTCTGAGAGGAAAATTACAAAATATGTTGCAAAATGTGCCCTCATCTACAGAAATATATACAATTTTTTTCTCTACCTAGAAAATCGTTTGCATTAAGTAATGAACTTTTGGATGAGTGTTAACACCAATAATGTTTCTCATGGAAAAAATGTGTATTGAATAGATGAGATACAGGAAATAAAAAACAATGTGCTGCATTTCTTGCAAGTAGATGCTCTTTGTTGTGTAGGTTATATAATGTTATTGGTGAACATCCGTTAATCATAGTGGAAATAATTGTTTGTAGTTAATTGTAGGCCATTTGTTTATCCCATATCCAACATGTTGATGAAGCATATAAAACTGTCAAAATAATTTAATGAGTTTCATCTGTGTTTTAAGAATGTAGGTTAAGGTGTGTGGTGAATAAGTCATCAACCCTTACCTGAAGCCTATAGTTTTACATCATCATTATCATTGCATGATAATACTTATTAAGCACCCACCTGCTTGGGGTGTTGTGCTACACTCTGTTTAAATGATGTTAATGAGACCTTGCCATAAGAAAACATCTCAACGAGAGATTTAAAGTCCATCCTAATTCCAGTCCCAGTTGATAGTGACTACTGAATCATTATGTAAAAAGAATAAAACAAGCTCCTTGGGAAGGCCTCTTTCTCACACACTCCCAAATAATTTTCCCCTACCTATCCCAGTGCCTTAACAGTCTGCCAACAGAGATGAATTCTTTTGAGCTCCTTATTTAGAGTTAAAATTCTCAAGGTGGGTAGAGAATGAGAGAGGGGGATGAAAATCAAAGGGGATAAATTTATCACATGAGGTACTTGGTATGAACCATAATA
>NW_025802850.1:0-3007 GCF_021613505.1 Equus quagga
AGGTGGCCCATGGAACATGAACGGGGCCAGCCGGTGTTGCTGCAGTGAGGTCCGCACCTTCTGGATCGGTGGTCTGGTGTGGGCCGGGTGGACGTCTGGGGGTGAGACTCCTCACCACTGCTTCAGTCATTCTGGGGCAGGCGTCCGAGGTAGTGTAGAGGCAAATGGGAAGGGAGGTTATACAGGGCCAGACTTCCACAGCAAATACAGGAGCATTGTCAGCAGATGTGAGCACAGCATTGCACTTCTGCCAAAACAAAAACAATTAAATGTTGCAAAGAATAGAAAAACTGAAGCTAAAAACAAACAAACAAACAAACAAGAGCTTGCCAGTACGACGAAGAAGATCTCTCTGAAGAACTATAGCATAACTGGTGAAAGCTATGGCCATTGAAAACCCGCAAACATTTGGGGAAAGAAATTCAAGAAGACACAAGGAAAAAGAAGGATATTCCAGCATGTAGGAATGGAAGAATTAACACACTTGAAAGGTCCATACCGGAGAAAGGAATCTATGGATTCCATGCAATCACAGTCAACGTTGCATCAATAATTCCCACAGAGATAGAAGAGAGAATCCGTAAGTTTCTAGCCAGCAACATGGGACCCTGCATAGGCCAGGGAATCCTCAGGAAAATTAACAAAGCATGACATATCAAACTTTCTGATTTCAACATATAGGATGAAGCACTAGGTACCGAAACAGCACAGTCTGGGTCCTGAAACAGGCAGACAGACCCCTGCAACAGAATCGAGAGCCCAGAGAACAACTCAAACGTACATGGATAGCCCATATTCAACCAGGGAGCCAAGAGGAGACAGTAGAGAAAGGAGAGTCTCTACAATAAACGGTGCTGGGAAGCCTGCACAGCCACATGGAACACAACGAGAGTACACCATGATGTTACACCTGGCACTCACACCACCTCGAAATGCATTAAAACCTTGAATGGCACACTTGGAAACCGAGAAACTGGTAGGAGAAGACCTAGGTAGAGTGCTCTTTGCCATCAATGTGAGCCGCTTATTGGGAAGAAGCATGTTTGACAGGGCAAGGGGAACAAAGGAAACAAGAAACTAACGGGATGACATCAAATGCACACGCTCCTGCCCAGTCAAGGAAACCAACGACTCAATGCAAAGACAGCACAACAACTGAAGGAGGATGTTTGCAAAGCACTCATCAGACAAGGGGTGAAAAGCCCAAAGATACAATTAACTTACATGTCTCCACAAGAAACAAAACAACAAGCCAATGAGAACCTGGGATAGAGGTGGAAACAGAGATCTCTCTCAAGAAGATCGAAAGAGGGCCAACAGGTGCATGAAAACTTGTTCACCATCATTAAGTCTCAGGAAAATGAAAATCTAAACTGCTAGGACACAGCAGGTCAAAGGGGTCAGAATGGCTATAAGGAAGCAGACAGGAAACAACAAGTGTCCGGGGAGGTGGAGAGAAGGGAAGCCTCCTGCAGTGCTGGTGGGAGTGGAAACAGGTGCAGCCACTACTCCTAGCGGTGTGGAACTGCCTCAGAAATTTAAGAATCCATGTCCCATATGAGCCAGCTATTCCTGTGTGGCGTGTTGATCCAAAGAACTCGGAAACACTACTGCATAAAGACATGTGCACCACTGAGTTCAGCACAGCCTTACTCCCACTATCCAAGACTTGGAAGCTGCCCTGGTGACCATCAAGGGACGAATGCAGAAGGAAGATGGGCTATACTCAATGTCATACCACTCAGCCGGAACAAAGAAGGCAATCCAGCCATTTGTGACCACCAGAATGGCTGTGAGGGTTTTAGGGGAAGTGACACAAGCCCCAGGGAGAAATTCAAATACCGTCGGATCTCACTTACAAGGAGAAGAAAAAACGAGCACTAACCAAAAGGTGGCACGGGTCATTTGTTGGTTCCCAGAGGGAAAGTGCAGGGGTGGGGAAGGGTGAAAGAGATGATGAGGCACAAGTGTGTGATGAGGGCCTGTGATTCGGCTTACGCTGGTGAAGATGATGTAACCTACACAGATGGTTAAATCCTTGAGGATGCAAATCTGAAAGATATAGGATGTTCTAATGCAGGGTATGGAAATAAATTCACCTAAAATTAAAAATCCATAAAGGGATCCAGAATGACGGCATAAAGCTTTGGGGGTTGAAAGAGATTAGAGAAGGTGAACTTCCAAGGATGGAAAATCACCCCAAAATGCTTAATGATGCTACGGAAAGGTAGACCTTTCAAAATAGATGAAGACAAATACTACCCTGAAACCATCATCCATGCTAAACCCAAGAACCAAGGGAAACTGTTACCGTCCATGATGTTACTACTAATCACCTTCAAGAATAATACAAGCAGGCCCACGTCTTCCCAAGATCAGGCAAAAGGTTGATCCAAAATTACAATTAAGGGCCGGTCATTGGTGGAGCAGGTAGGTGCCCACATTCCGCTTGGGCGGCCCGAGTCTCACTGTTTCACATCACTGGTGTAGATCACATTAGCAGTGTTAGGAAATATAGATTTCATAGTACGGTGCGGACAGGGATGATAAATAAGTAGCAATTGTGAGGATACGTTAATAATATGCACCAGAAAAGGAACGATGAGAATATTACAATCAATGAAGGCATCTGGTACAATTCCCCAAAGGAAGTGGGAAGGAAAACATGTGACCTGCCAACGTGGAATTGGCAGAGTGCTAGGAGATGACACGATCATTGTGCATCAGATAGCCTGGGCAACTTCAACTTGGGAGGGAGTCCAGGACTTTCTCTGGGGAAGGTCCACACACTTGGGCATCTACAAAAGATATAAGAGATACAATCCAGGATAATCTTACAGGAAAGAAAACAGTGCCTAGAGAGAATGTAGCAGCCTTTTCAAAGTTCGAGGAGAATGTTAGAAACCGACAAGAAATCCAGAAAAAGGAAAACTATCCTACCTGGAAAGGGTGACGAGTCAGACTGGTCTGAGATGGCTCTGAAGATCTGTGTGCATGGAGGTTGTCA
>NW_025802851.1:0-6181 GCF_021613505.1 Equus quagga
TAAATAGAGATTGTACAAAGTATGTTTTCAGACCATAATGGAATTAAATTAGGAATCAATTACAGAAGGATAGCTGGAAATCCTAAAATGTTTGGAGATTAAACAACACGCTACTAAACACATTGGTCAAGGAAGAAGTCTCAAAGTATTTTAAACTAAATGAAAATTAAAATAGAACTTATTAAAATTTATAAGGTATAGCAAAAGCAGTACTTAGGGGGAAACTGATAGCATTGAATGCATCTATTTGAAAAGAAAGATTTGATATTTCTGAGGGACCTGATTTACTTACCTGATTGATGTCTCTCTCTTTCCGAAATATTGGGAAACATGGACTCCTCTTTAGGTAGCAGAGTGACAGAAGAAGGAGCCCCACCCCACACAGGAAGGCAGGGATGGGAATACCTAGGAACTCAAGCTGGAGCTCAGCCATGGTGCATTAACATTCCTCAGACAAAGAGGGTGATCTGCATCACCAGAAGTGCACTGCCACCTCAGGCAGCTGGGCGTTAAGAGTGCACATTCTAGACTAGAGTTCCAGGCCCGCATCACAGAGCTTTAGCATAGACACCAAAGGTTCTTGAAGGTCGGGGAGGGGAAAACACAGAAGTGATGAACCCACAACCCTTCCCCCACCATCCAGGCCAGCAAATCAGTCCACCCCTCTGAGGCCCTTTAGATCCTTCTTACCTTCCAACTCCACATGTTCACCACAGCGTATATTTCACCTTGGTGAAATTGTCTATTTCTTCTGTTACCCAGCTGTTACCTAAGAGCCTTTTATTGCTTGGCGATCTCCTTTTGGACCTCCACGTCATCTTTGAAAGTCGGTCCTGTGCCCAGGGATTTGCATCCCCAAGATCTACTCGGCCTTGAACTAAAACTTCCCCTCATCCATGATGTGTTTTTACCTGTATGAAACCACAAATACACTCAGCAGCAGCCCCGCCTCCCATTATCTCCTCAAAAGAATCCACTATCACCAAAAAGCATGAGAGAACAGAGTAGCCTGTATCAACCAACAGAAAGCCTGAGAAAGAGGGCCACAAGGGCGTGGCACATCCGTGGACCCAGGGCAAACAACTTGAAAATGTTTGGTAGTTCTTCTTTTCCCCGAATCCCTCTTAGGCTAGTCAGCCTCTAAAGGTTCTCAAATCTGGCCCCCTCCACCCATACGGTGTCTCCCCCTGCTGCTCCCTCTTTTTCTCTGCCAAATCCCCTCCTCCCAGCAAAATTTTTAACTTTTCCATTATTTTACAGAGCAATTGTGCTGGACCATGACCTGCAGGGTCAAACTCATCTTGATTTAGGGACCAGGCTTCTCTTTAGCATAACTTCTAGTGAGCACAGTTGTAATCATATTTGACAGTACCTTTAGATTTTGTTTGAATCACACCTATGGTTACTTCTTCCATGAAAGGTTTTATGATTTTTTTCCCCATCTACTTTCTATCTTTTCCCCAAAATTCCCATTGACCTCTCTGTACCTTTTTAAGCAATAATGTCATTTTTGTTGATGGTGTATATATATTTATTTCATCTCCCCCCACGCTAGCTAGTCATTTAATAGTTATAACTTTTACAGCTTCATTGTTCAGTGCTAAACTGCTGGAATGAAGCCCTGTGTCGTGTCCTCCCTTTGCCTGCCTGCATTCCCTCGCTGAGTCTGATGAATCTATCTTGGCCGCAGACACCCAATCCTTTCCCTCCCATGTGAGAGGGTTTACCAGTAATGACAGCTCCTTTCTTTCCCTGTCTTCTCCCTCATCCACAGCTTCACCATCGTCTCTACCCAAAAGGAAGGTACACTTCAAGCCCACCCCTCTCATGTACCCTCCCTCGACTGCAGGAGGTCTCTGTTCAGACAAATCCCTCTATGTATCTTTGCTTCTCTGGCATTGTTTTTTTTATAGCAAGTCTGGTCCTGACTGCCCCTAAGGTCCCCAGGACTCATGATTGTCAAATCATCCTTTAAAGTCTGAGCAAGATCAGCTCCACCAACAATAGTTTCAGGTGGGGCCGGCCCCATGGTCGAGTGGTTAAGTTTGCACACTCCGCTTTGGTGGCCCAGCGTTTCGCCGGTTTGGATCCCAGGCGCGGACATGGCACATTCATGGACATCCATGTGTGTGTGTGTGTGCTGATATAGAGAGAAAGGGGAGGGAGGGAGCAGAGACAGAGACAAAGTGGAGAGATATCGAAAATGGGTCAAAATACTAATGGGTACACCTGGATAAAGGGTATATGGTTGTTTACCATCCATGCAAATTTCCACAAGTTTATCTTTAAATAAATACATTTTAAAAATGGACCGTTGGCTGTTGTCCCAAATTTTGCCTAACCTTTGAAATTTCTGGCTTTGATTCCCGCACCTGCCATCGCTAGCCTACCCAGACCCCAGAAGTGTGCAATGGTGACTTTAAAACAGTTGTCGCAGGTTCTGTCCCAGGCAAGAAACCCTGGATCCTCTTTGCACATTTAAAGTGTGCTAACATTTCAACAGGGTTTCACAAAATACTGGAAAAGAGCATCCCCCCAAAATTTTTTTTAAAAAAATTACACATAATATAAAACAAGAACCAAAGGAAAGAACAAAATATTCAACATGTATACAGCATGAAACCCTTAATTTCTTCCTTATCTGGTGCCACTGGGTCGTCCGTCTTCTGGGGTTTTGTGGTGTGAGTTGGTTTGCCGGCACTTCCTCTGCTCTGCTACTCAGTTACCACTCCTGCACCGGATTTCTGTCTTCAAAAATTGTGTTGACATCTTTTGTCATATCTTCTCCCCTTCTTGTCATCCTCAAGGGCCTTATTCTTTTTAAATCCTTTACTTGTTTTAGCAGCTTTATTGAAATATAGTTCACATACTATACAACTTACCCATTTAAAGTGTATAATTCCATGATTTTTAGTATATTCACAGATGGGTAACCATCACCACAGTCAATTTTAAAGCATTTTCATGACTTCAAAAAGAAACTTCATAACCTTTAGCTGTCACGCCCCTGTCCTCTCATCCTCCCAGCCCTAAGCAACCACTAGTCTACTTCTTCTCTCTCTAGATTTCCCTGTTCTGGACATTTCGTATGAATGGACTCATATGAGGTTATTTGTGACTGGCCTCTTTCACTTCTGCATAATGTTGTCAGGGTTTGTGCATATTGTAGCATGTATCAGTACTTTTTATTGCCAAAAAATATTACATTGTGTGGATATACCGTAATTTATTTACCCATTCGTCAGTTGATGGACGTTTAGGTTGTTTCCGTCTTTTGACCGTTATGAATAATACTGCTATGGACATTTGTGTACAAGTTCTTGTGTGGACATATGTTTTCATTTCTCTTGAGTGTATAGCTAGAAGTGGAATTTCTAGGTAATATGGTAATTCTGTGTTTAACTTTTGAGGAACTGCCAGACGGTTTTCCAAAACAGCTGCACCATTTTTCATACCCACCAGCAGCATAGAAGGGTTTCAGTTTCTCGGCCTTCTAACACTTGCTATTATCTAACTTTTTGATTCTAGCCATCCTGTGTGTGAAGTGCTATCTCACAGTGGTTTTGATTTGCATTTCCCTGGTGACTAATGATGTGGAGCATCTTTTCATGTAATATTTTACTTTTGGGGAAGGAGAGGAGATAAAAAAGTGTTTGATCTCCTGTGTTTAACTCATCATACAGTAGCTCGTTTTAAATGTATTACAGGAAAGAAACTTTCTTCTAAATCTTTGAAAACACTTGCATGGTGATGTGAAGTCCTTATCACATGTACAGTTTTCTCCTTCTGTGCTCTCTACGTGCTGCAGTCACTGTGTGACTGAGGGACTGCAACACCGTGCACTGCATTTGCTTAGGAAGATTCCTTTCTGCGTGGGGTGGAGGGAGGAGTTAACTCAGTGACTTCTCAGGCTTGACTACAGGGCTGAGCAGAACTGATGGCCAGAGCATCTGAAGCTCAGTGCGTTTCCTCCCCATGGCTCTGTCCATCTGATTTGGGTCAGTGAGCTCCACAGGTAGTAAATGTCAAAGAAACGTGAGAGCTGTGACATGGGCACAAAGACATACACCTGAGAGACGGATGGCAGGATGTTCCCATGGGCTTTTGCCCCTTAACCATAGTGTAGGAGACGGGCCGTATCACACGTGCCAGATGATAACTGTGAAAGTGGGGTGAGGGGTACATGGGAAGTTCCACTGCTCTCGTGCATGTTTAAACATTTCTGTAATAGAAAGCTTAAAATAATGAAAGAAGCTGGGTGCCTCCTAAAGAGAGGGAGGGGACGAGAGGATACCTGGCAAGGGGGCTCAGTCCGTCAAGACGAGGGTTTAGCTCTCTCAATAGGGACATTTCAGGAAGTGTAATCATTGAGGTTAGGAAGGAAACCTCTTTTCATATAACAGGAAAGAAGGAAAGGAGGAACGGGAAAAGGTTTTTGTGAAGCTTTATTGACGGAAAGTTCCTGTCTCATGACTTCTAGTTCCTCTGTGATCAGTGGTCCAGCACATCTACTGAGCAAATGGAGACAGCCTAAATTTGAGGAAAGTGGAGGAGATTTGAAATACATTTGAGTGTCCCTGGAGAGAGAATGGAGTAAGGAAACAGCGACCTAAGCTCCATTTGTTTTGTTTTCATGTTAGTAAGCATGGGATAATTCTTTGTGGAATGAGTGAGTGATTTCCAGCTAGTGCTGGGGCTGAATTTACTGTGGCATCGGTAGACTCCATTGTGAGATTTAATCCAATAGTGATCAATTAGTTATAGGAAGGCATTTCTGGGAAAGGCAGAGAGATGGGATTTTGCCAGACAGGAAGGATTAAAAGGGATTGGATGGGGCCCATTAGTAGCGGAGCTTTTTAAATGTTGGTTACCTGACAGACCATCAAGTCTACCCCGGAGAGGGAGGAAATGTAAACAAGAGCTTGACCGACAGACAAGGAGTAAGTGGAAAAATGAAGGGCCTGGAGTTGAAAAGTTAACAAGGGGCATATGAATCAGAAGAATGAGAGACGAGGCCAAGGGGTGGAATGTCCGACTGTAATAATCTGGATGGCTGAAGTGTTCCTGGTGATAAGCTCTGGAGTGTGGCAGTAACTACACTGGAATGGAAGTAAAGGACCCTAAGATGAGATGATGTAGAAACTGAGAGGCTGGTCTTTGGCTGGTCTATCCACATCGATGGTAGAGCCCTCCATGGCCTCCTCACCTCTTCAAGTCTCCTGCCCTGGGCCCCATCCCCCTCCCAGGACCTCCACAGAATCTGCATTCTTTCTTTGACCTCAAGTTTCAGACATTGTGGGGTCAATGGCATAACTCTGGACAAGAAGATACAAGTGTGGAGTGAGAGAGGCTGTAGTGGACACCGGTTTTGTTTTTGGTTTTTGTTTTAACACCTAGCGTTCACAAGCCTTTCTGGGAAAACTACCTCCAGTGCCCTCTGGGATACTCACCCCATTTGTGTAGTGTGTGTGTGTGTGTGTGTGTGCGCGCGTGCGTGTTCGGTTTTGTTACAATAGTTACCATTATACTTGTATCTTTTCTAATGTCCTCAAATTCCTTTCCCTTACTCGGAGTCTTATTTCGTTTGTCACCTATATCTTGACCCCCTCTTATTACTTATAGAACAATCATTTTATTCTCTTTTTCCCTTTTTCTCCTCCCTTCCATTTTTAAAATCATGTTGTTTTTAGAAAACAAAATTGGTATTTTATTTTTCCACCCTTGTAGCCATCTTTATTTTACTTAGACGTCTACAACTTAATGTATTTAACGCTCACCATCATAATGCTTTTTGAATTTTGCCCCAGTTGACACTCAGCCAATTTTTGAGTCCCAGTCTGTCTAAGTGGAGTTGCCTTTCCTCCAAACCCCTATTGTAAGGGTGGTATGTGTGCAGTCCATGGTGAGACCCCCATATATCTGTAACCTGGTGCATAGTCTGGGACTCACCTCTGGTTCATGAGCTGCAGGTGTTCTGGGGGAGACCAGCCATGGCTCCACCGAGGCCGTGAATATCAGAGGCGGCACTTCCATCCTGATAGGTGAACTGTACACACTAAGGGCAAGATCTTGTATATTCCTATTAAGCATAGATGGAAGGAAGGCAGCAAGATCACCTTCCCCAAAGAGGGGGATGCCATGCCTGATGACCTCCCTGCAGATATTGTTTAGTATTCAAAGA
>NW_025802852.1:0-1516 GCF_021613505.1 Equus quagga
TAGGAGTGAATACAGGCTGAAATATAACCAAGACACTTTACAAGCGTACCTGTGGCTACAATACCCACTAAAGTAGACATCAGAGCAAAGAAATTAATAAGAGACAAACAGAGGCACTACATAATGATAAAAGGATCAATCCACCAGGGAGACATAACAACCCTAAAAGTGTATGTACCAAACAACAGAGCCTCAAAGTACACGAAGCAAACTCTGATGGAGCCAAAAGGAGAAACAGCCATGTCCATAATTATAATTGGGGCCTTCAACACCCCCCCTTATGAGCAGGTGATAGAATTACTAGAGAGCAAACCAGCAAGGATATAGGAGATCTGAATAATACCATGAACTAACAGGATCTACATCGTGTAAATAGGGCACCGAACAACAGCAGAGTACAATGTTTTTCCAAGTGACTATGTAACATTTACCAAGATGGACCATCTCCTGGACCATCAAACAAATCTCAGCAAACTTAAAAAGAATTGAAACCATACAGAGTATGTTCTCTGACCGTAATGGAATCAAATTAGAAACCAAGAGTAGAAAGAGAAAGGGAGAATGCCTGAACCCTCGGATATGGTACTTGATACATCATTCCAGTTGGTCATTCAGATGCCTGTTGCAGAAGAGCTGAAGTTAGAAAGAGCTGTCTCCTGAGCAGAAAGGCACGTCAGGCTAGGCAAAGAGAAAGCTCACTCTGGATATTTCAAACAGGGTGTTGTTGAGAGCTAGGCTGGAGGCTGTTACATCAGTCCCACCTGACGTTAAAGCTTGTACTACACCGGCAAAGGAAGTACAGCTTGCTGATTGTTAGTGGAACCAGTTTGGTGGCCGATTGGCTTTGGGAAGTGAGAGAGGTTCCCTCCCAAGTACTGGTGTGGTTGCTAGAGAGGCCTGAGAGAAGGCAAGATTCAGATACCTTTCTAGTGTATGACTGGTGTCCCATCTAACCCATGGACGCACACGCCTCTGCTCTTTATAAACCCTGCTGCATTTTTTAAGAGATTCAACACAGTTTCCCCCTCCCGCTCCTCCTGCTCCTCCTCCTCTAACATATCTTCCCTGATAGTGCCCTCTGTCAGATAAGGCTCTCCTGTCTGCGCAGGCAGAGGAGTTTCCTTTCTGGAGTTTGTGGGATTGGTCCCTTATGGCAGGTTGGCACCTTGCTTGCCCTACCATGGTGTTAGCTCAAGACGTAGTAGATGGTAAATGGACCACTGATGTGTCTTCAAACTTGTATTGTTGTTCCCCTTTCCAGAATACAATGACAGTGGCAGCTTACCTCGAGGAAGCAATAGAAATTGGAGTTCTTTCCGAGGTAATTTTGGCAAAAGGAACCCTCGTGATCACGGTGGATATGAACCTTGGCCTTCACACCACCAGGAGCATGATGGAAACATGGTGATGAGGGATGTCCAGGAGGACCCCCAAGTAAGATGGTAAGTGACCAGGCAGCCTGGTTTGCGTGTAGCAGCTCCTGGGACTATGCAGCTGTTTCACTCTCCATGGTGAT
>NW_025802853.1:0-4563 GCF_021613505.1 Equus quagga
TTGAATAGATATTTCACCGAAGACGACATACAAATGTCTAATAATAAGCACATGAAAAGATGCTGATCATCATTACTCATTAGGGAAATGCAAATCAAATCTACAATATGACAGTTCACACCCCACAGGATGGCCGATACTAAGAGAGACAGGAGCAAGCACTGGTGAGGATGCGGAGCAACAGGAGCTCTCACACACTGCTGGCGGGCACGTGAAAGGGTGTAATCAATTTGGAAAGCAGTTTGGCAGTTTCTTAAATAGTTAAACAGAAATTTACCACATGATCCAGCCATATCTACCCAAGTGAAAGAAAACATGCCCACATGAAGATTTGTAAGTGAATATTCATAGATTATTCGTAATCGTCAAATAGTGGAAATGTCCATCAACTGGACAATACAGACTGATGTCTCCATGAACCGCTACTCAGCCATGAAAGGAACAAAGTACAGGCATGTGCTGCAACATGGAGGAACCCCAGAGACACCACGCCGAGGGAAAGAAGCCACATACAAAAGACCACATATTGGGTGATTCTTAGAATGAAACGTTCAGAAAAAGCAAATCTACAGAGACAGTAAGGAGACTCGTGGTTGCTTGGGACTGGGAGTGGCAATGGGAACTGACTGAAAACAGGCAAGAGGCATCTTTCTGTGGTGATGAAAACGTTCTAAGTTTGGATTGCAGCGACGGTTGCACAACTCTGTAAATTTACTAAACATCATTGACTTTTACACTTAGAATGGGCAAATTTTATCATATGTAGATTGTTTATCCTCAGTATAGCTCTTTAAAATAAATAAAAGCCCCAGGAGCCAACTTGAAGAGGCTCCCACTGGCCAAAACTGGGAAATGAGCATCACTAAAGATAATGACTGTAAAAGATGCCAACACAAATACTTTTAAATCCATAAAATAATTATGATACTAAGAAAGACAAAATTAATTGGTCACCATTGAAGGATGCTAGTGAACCAACTCATTATTATGTCAACTGGTCATAAAGTGACTCCATAAACACTATTCACTTCTGCGCCATATAATTACCAGAATATTGTGTTTCTTCACATTTTTCTCTAGACTTCATCATTGCTTTGCTTTTTGTTTGCTTAGTTTTTTAATGTATCTATCATCAATTTGCCTCTAAAGTCTGCACAGTATGTATAAATTCCCTCTTAATACAACTAGAAAAGCAAACCACTCGGGTATTCTGTTCCGTTCAGCCTCAGAGACAGTATCTCGCCGAGCCCCAGCCTCCTGCTCCAGTCTGAACAGCTGCTTCCTAAGCCTGCTGCTCACCCTCTTTACTCACCTCAGCCACAATTCCCTTAGACTTTTTGGGGATCTGTCCCAGCTCCTTCCCCTTTCTTGGCTTACTCCCTCATTTTTGTGAGGGCCGTTCTCAGTTTCCTGAGAAAGGGTGCCTGGGAGGTAAAATTTCAGACTGTGTGTGTCTGAAACATGCCTTTCCACCCTCAAGCGTGACTGGCTGGGTATACAACACCAGGCTGAGTGTTATTTTCCCCGAGAAGTTTGAGGGCCTTGTTCTCCCAGCTTTCGATGTCGCTGTTGAGAAATCTAGGGCTATTCTGATTTTTGACCCTTTGTATGAAACTTGTTTTTGCTCTCTGGAAGTTTCTAGATGTTTCTCCTCATCCCAAGAGTTGTACAATTATATTTCATTGTGCATTGGTGTGTGTCTACACTGACATACAGTGCTAGGCACTCAATGGGCTCCTTCAATCTGGAATTCAGGTCCTCCAGTTCCAGGAAAATGTCAAACTATTTCATTGATCATTTCCTCTCCACTATTTTTTCTGTTCTCTTTCTCTGGAATCCCTGTTATTTGGATATTATACTTCCTAGACTGGTCCCCTTAATATTCTTATCTAGTCTCTCCTCTTTTATCTCTCTCTTTTTGCTCTAATTTATGGGAGATCTCAGCTTCATATTCCATCTTTCTAGTGAATCTTACATTTCTGCTCATATAGTTTTTAACTTCAAAGAGCTCTTGTTGTCGTTCTCTGAATGTTCTTTTTTGCATAGCTGTTCTCATTTGGCAGAAAAAATGCCTGGTCTCTTTGAGCATATTAACACTTGCTTTTAAAGTTCTTTCTCCTGGATCAGCCCACGGCCTCATCCAGACAGCTTCCTTCCTGTGCTGCTGCGGCCCCTTCTTCCAGGTTTCGGGCTGTCTGCAAATGTCTCATGGTTCTTGGCCACTGGTTCTTGAATTAGTATTTTATATGCTTATTTCTAAAATAAGCTCAAAAAGCTAGAAATTGTCATCTCCCTACCTTCACTGATCTTCCTAGTAACGGCCTCTATCAGCGCTTTCTACACCAGATTGGTATGAGGGCTATGTCTGACTCTGATAAAACTATAAACTCCTCTGGGGTAGAGAATGTGCCTATTTGTCAGCTCCTCATACAACGCCTGACACACAGCAGGGACAATAACTGCTCGATGGACCCAGCTACTGAAGACTCGTCCTCATTTTCGCACACATGGAATCATCACAGACTAGGCAACAGCTGAATAGAATCTCAATTTCCAACCCATATAGAAATTACCCTGACAGTATGCAGGAGGAGGGGACAGCAGCCATAAAATTTAGACAGTGCTTTACAGTTTGTAAAGGGGCTAATATCTCCTTTAATATTACAGATACCTAAGCAGCCTCTACTACTCCCATTTTACTACTGTTACCTCACTTCCAAAAACATGCGACTCGAAAGTTAAGCCATTCCAAATCCTGGCCACATACCTGAAGGCTGGCCATGTTCCAGAACCCATCCAGGTCTGCACAGGTGGTATCCTTTTTGCCTCATTTGTATTCCAAATTGTCCACCAGTTCTTCAAGCCGTTTGAATATTTCTGCCTTAAGGAGTCTTTTTTGACCAACTGCGAGGGGAATAAGATCTTCTGCTAAGGAAAAGATGAGATTTTTAAAAGCTAGAGAACAAAACAGGACCTTGATTGCAAGTCAGCCAGCTGATAAGACGACCTCACCCCAAATATCCTGGGGCTTCCAGAATCAAACTCTTACCTTAAAGCAAAACAAAAAAACATCGACTACAAAACTTTGTCATACAAATACTGAGCATTAACTGTCTGCTTCTGTTCCCACTAAAACGTAGCAATATTCATTCTCATATATGTTGCTACATAGTAAACAGCATTCTGCTCACTTTGTATTTTACAAGAATTCAACCTCAAACAACTCACTGTACATCAGCATCTAAGGACTTCACACAGCACACAAATGATTTTTTCTAAAAAGCTTCTCCAAATAAGATTAAGGAAATATCAGAAAATTTGTTCCATATTTATTTAGGTCATTTTCATTCAGAAAATATTTTGCATAATTAAACAATACTAGATATAGATGTCACTCAAAAAGTCATAAAAAATCTAACAATAAATAGGCAGACGTTTAAGTCCCAGGAATGATGGCTAACATTCTAATTGCTTACACCTTATAAGTCATCTACCATTTTAGCACAGAGATACTAGTGAACATATGTTGAGAAATGAAAAGTCTTGCTATTTTGATTAACAAAACTATAAAGTTCGGCAACACTAGATTTTTGTTTCAGATAAATGTAGACATATTAAAATAAACAATGCAGAGCCACCCTGGTGGCCAAGTGGTTGGGTCCATGCACTCACCTTCAGCAGCCCAGGGTTCACTGGTTCAGATCCTGGGCCCAGACCTACACACCGCTCATCAGGCCATGCTGTGCTGGCATCCCACGCAGAAGAACTAGAATGACCTGCAACTAGGATATACAGCTATATGTCAGGGCTCTGGGGAGAGGGAAAAAAAAAAAGAGGAAGATTGACAACAGATGTTAGCTCAGGGCCGATCTTCCTAAAAAGAATAAATACATAAATAAAATAAAATAAACAAAGCTAAGACAAAAAACATAAATGTTCCCTCCCCTTTGTTTGGAATCTATACTTCAAGCTTCCTTTCCCACTCAAGGCAGTCGGTCAATATTAATTCCTCTCTTTCATATCAGAGAATCTTTCTAAAATTATGACATGTTTCAGTTTTACAAATGTTTCTCATACTAATATCTAAGTATTAGCAATATGACACTTATACAATAGCAATTTTCCAGAGCTGATGCTTATTTTATGAACTGTGATATATTAAAATCCATAAATACAAGTTGATATCCTATACATGTCCATCTTTCTACACCTAAAACTTACGTGGATGGTTAATGCCAAGAGCAACTTTCCAAGCTAATATTTCTAGTTCTTTCCGTTCTCATTTATCAGAGATGAAACAGAAAGAACCAGACATGCCTGAGTTCTGTCTTTACTTCTGGTATTGCCCATGGAACTGAGACCAACCCAACTGCCCAGAGTAAGTTGAAGCTAAACCCTGTAAGACTGGAATTACAGTGTCAGGGCCTCACAGATTCTAATTAGTAGGCTTTGCTTGTCCAAGGGCGGTAGTTCTCAACACTGGTCAATTTTGCCCCCCAGGGGACATCTGGCAGTATCTAGAGCACCTTTGTCACAAACCAGAGGAGTGCTACTGGTCTGGGA
>NW_025802854.1:0-3679 GCF_021613505.1 Equus quagga
CTGTTCCTCCCCATCGTGTTGGGGTTTTCCTAGACTATGAAGCAGGCACTGTCTCATTTTTCAATGTCACAAACCATGGGTCACTTATCTACAAGTTCTCTGAATGTCACTTTCCTAAGACTGTTTGTCCATATTTCAATCCTTGGAACTGTCCAGGCCCCATCATCCTGTGCCCACCGAGGTCCTGAACATTCTTAATCCCTCACCCACCTCGCTTAGTGCCCTTGTCCTGGGGCTCATCTCCTGCACCTGAGTTGATTTGCACCATTCTGACTGCCTCTTCCTTTTTTCCCCATTCATTTGTTTAGAATGTCTTTGTATTAGTCAGCTAGGGCTACCTGACAAAGTATCAGAGACTGGGTGACTTAAATAATGGCAGTTTATTTTCTCCTGGTTCTGAAGGCTAAAAGTCCAAAATCAAGATGTGAGCAGGGTTGGATCTTTCTGAGTGCTGTAATGAAGGGTTCTGTTTGTGGTTTCTCTCTCTGGCTTGTAGATGGCTGTCTTCTCCCTGTGCCCCTTCACATCATCTTCTCACTGTGCATGGCTCTATGTCTAAATTTCCTTTCTATTCATTCATTTTCTGTGTGTGTGAGGAAGATTGGCCTTGAGCTAACCTCTGTTGCCAATCTTCCCCTTTTTCCTTGAGGAAGATGGTCGCTGATCTGACATCTGTGCCAGTCCTCCTCTGCTTTATGTGGGATGCCACCACGTCATGGCTTAGCAAGTGGTTCTAGGTCTGCACCCGGGATCCGAATCTGCAAACCCCAGGCTGCCAAAGCAGAGCAGGCAAACTTAACCACTATGCCATGGGGCCAGCCCCTAAATTCCTTTTTTATACGGACACCAGACATCCTGGAATGGGACCATCTTGATGACATTATTTTAATTTAGTTACCTCTATAACAAACCCATCTCCAAATTTGGTCACATTCTGAAGTATTAGGGGTTAGGACTACAACATATGAATTTGAGGGAACACAATGCAATGCATAACAGTCTGAACAATTCCTTACTATAAAGTGAAAGCTTGAAACTTTTCTTCCTAATACCTTTTTTTCCATGAGGAGAGAATACTTTTTTTCTTGTATTTGCAAGGGAAACACATCTAATCCCTCCCATAGAAAGAATAGTATTGCTGTTACTCATCTGACATTTCTTTTCTTCCTCATTCACTCTACTGCTTAACAAATTAGCAAAGGAATACTTGTCAGCCCTATCCATGTTATCTAGGAGAGTTCATGGAATCTGTCCCTAAACAATGAATCCTTAAGGGTCTGTGGCTTTTAGCAATGGCACCCCATGTTTATCACAGAGGTAAAGCAAGAAGTACATAAACAGAATATTTACCAAGAGTAGATATTTGGTGCTCAGTCTCTTTGCTTGCAAGCTGTTTAACCTGGAATGAGTTACTTAACATGTCCTGGAATTATTTTCTTAAAATAAAAATTGATGTTAAAGATTCTATGTAATTCCTAGGATGCTTTTGAGAACATAAATTGTATTAAATGTAATGTACTTTTCTAGGAGTCTTAGCTGTAGGAATAAATATTTGTTATTATTACCGAGAAAGTGTAAGCTATGTTAATCCCCTGAGGAACAGTTTTGTTTTGGTTTTGCTACAATAAAATGATAATTGGCTCTAGTGAGGTCTCATTTGTCACATCCCAAAACCTCAATGTATACAGCACAAGTTGGCATGATGCAGTCTATAGAAAGAGTCACGTCTAGGCTGTCATTGTCGGGGACAGCCTTTGGGCAGCCCATGCTTGTCGTCATGGTGAAACACCTGGGTTTAACAGAGTATTTACTACCTTAAAAACTTTTCTTCTTTTTTATAAAAGAAAAATATCACTTTTGAATTTATGATAGAGAATAGAAATACTTTTGACAGCAAAAATATAAACTCTTTTTATGGAATTATGCATTATAACGTAGGGAGGGTATGCCACTATACAAAATTTGAATTAATTTTTGCAGGACTGGAGGAGGCTTGGGCCTGAGGACCAAGAGTAGCAGGGGAGTGGTGGGTGGTTGCAACCTAGGGGGACACTCGAGAGGAGCAGATACTAGTGGAGAGTGAAGTGAATGTGAATTCCCCAAATGAGGTCAACAGCTGGATCTGTTTATACTGGTCAGGTAAACACAATCATAGCCAGGGGGTCAATTGTCCAAATTAGGATCTGACAAAGAGATTATTACCACAACAGGAGAAATGCCAATCTAATTAACATCAAGGAGAGGAATCAAGGAGATTATAGGAGTGGAAGAGGATGATGTGAAGACAAACACCTACCCTAGCTGAAGAAGGAGTGAGACCGGCCCTTTGTTCCCAACTATTTTGCCAAACCATTCTTTCCTTTTGTCTATCACCCCACAGCAGAGAATATAGCCCAGTTGCAGAATGGAGGCCTCTCCAAACCTTGTGCATCACCCCTGTAGAGGGCTCACCTCCATCACTGCCCCCTGGGGAACTTGCCCCTGCTAGGAGCCTTTCCATGAGACCACACCTCTTGGCACTTGTTCCTAACTGGGATGCCACTCCTCTCTGCCATGCTCAGAACATCAGAAAGCATAAAACTAGGTCCTGTTTGTCAGCCACCAGCGAATGAGAGTCAGTCACTGTTCTCTTCTGTCCTGGCAAGCACCAGTGTCTCTGGAGCCTCAAAATGGGATGTGTAAAGGAGCATTGTCAGCGTTCTATCCATTTGTCTTCACTAGAGCATTTCCACTTAATAAGCAAAAGCTGGTACTGCAGGTGAGGATTCAGAACCCATCTACTAGAGAAAGTGATTTCATTGATATTGAACAGGACTGACTGGAGTTCACCCTCCAAGAACTGCTTGGAATGAGTTGCTTGGAGCTGAGTGTTAATCCAGATCAAGTGAAAAATAGCAGGAATTTATCCCATACGCTGATAAGAAAGGACGAAGATGTCTCTCAACTCCAAGATTTCCCACGGGACAGGTTCTAATGGTAAGTGAAAATAATTTTCTGTTCAGAAATGCTGCATCTACACTGACTGAAAACTCTTGCTACAACAAAAGAGCTTCAAAACTCACTCATTAATCCTGCAGCGACTTTTAGCAGTGAGTATTGTGACAGTGTGTGTCACCTCTGGGCCAAGGACTAGCTACTGATATAAATGCCTTGGATGCCCAGCACAGCCCCTGCCAAACTGGGAAGCCCTTGGCCTCCAAGAAGCATGTGGCACACGTCCAAACCTCTTCATGCATGGGGAAACTATTGCTCGAAGCTATGGACAGCTGAGAATCGGTCTGGAGAGGCAGAAGCCAGTGGTTCTATATGCAGTGTCTTTTACTTGCAGAATGAAAGAGAGTTGTCCCAGCTGGAGCTGAGACAGAGTGGAGGTTGTTTCTAGATAGTGCTGTTGACAGTGCACCCGAACGTCAAGATGCGGATGCACTTTTCTTGGTGTTGCATTCTCTCAACTCTGCTGAAACGTGACCTAACTAGAGAAAAGAACTAGGGAAAGCACCGGTACTGGACAAGGGGATTTTAGTGTGACTTGTCGCTGTTAAATTTCACAGAATGTAGATATGAGTGTTGCTTGAGTTAACATATTTAAGAGTATAGTTACCTAATTTCAAATATGCTGTAAACCGAAAAAGCTTTCCATCTTCCACTTTTCCCCTTGTCAATACTCATGACTGCTTGT
>NW_025802854.1:3689-8305 GCF_021613505.1 Equus quagga
TTGGGCAACTGTCAAGACATTAATACCTACTGAGATGTGCCTTTTCTTTGTTTATTGCTTCTTGGCCTCATTTGCCTGAAGCTCCTGACAGAATTCCTCATCGTAGACTGTGGCCACAGAGCCATAGTTGAGTCCAGGTCAGAATATAAACATCACTGTGCCTCCACTCTGTGATCCCCCCTCTGACTGACCACCAGCAGCAGTTTGCAATCTGGATGGCCATTTCCATCCATGTGACCTAATAAGACGTAAACTGCCAGTATCAATTAGCTTAGCTGGGGGATATAGGACAAGAGACACAGCATGCAGCGTGGCTGCATCCGTTGACTCTCAGTGATGAATGTTACAGTGGCACAGGAAATACCTTATCCTGGTCATCTCAAGTTTTTAAGAAGCCAGACTAGGTGAATGTGTATAAAACTACCATATTTTAGATAAGCCTAGTGCTACAGAGAACTCATTACCTTCGGAAAGCCCATTATCATAGCTTCCAGGGGCCTAAATAAGACACATTGTGATTATAAGTGTGACATTCCTCTTGTGAAAAATGAGGTCCGTGCTTCACAACTGGAATTTTAATGTCAATTTAAACGTTTTCCACTTCAAATATACTTTATACATAAGGCCATTTTTACTATTCAGGCAGCTGAACTTCCACTTTCTTGTAACCCAGTAACCAGCAGTTTTCCCCAGAAAAAAAAATCAAAGAGCAAAAACTTAATAGGAGAAGAGTAAGCCAATATCATCTTTACAGGAAGAAAGAGCTCAGCTCTGATGCTCACTCTTTGTTCCCACTTATCCAGTATAACTCCCCGTCCCATCCTTCTACGTCATCTTGTCTCTCACTCTTGCCTGCTGCTCTCCATTACTTTCATCACCTTGTCCCTCAAGCTATCACCGTCTCTCCCCTGAGCAACTGTGCATGCATCCTAACTGATCTTCCCAATTCCACTCTGGATCCATCCAACATTTCACAGCTCAAGTGCAGAGCTAAATATGTCCCCACTCTTCTCTGATGGGAAAACATTGATAATTTCTACTTTCTCTTGGAAAACAGTCCCTCAAGGTTACATAATTTGGGAAGTGTCATATTTTGTGGTCACCGCAGGCTCACATGAAACCAAAGGCCCAGCGGTTTTCTCCACAGCAGCCACACTGGTACTTAGAAACTCATACAAGATGATATGACTTCCATGAACACGTCATTTCATCCACCTAATACATTTTGTCCTCTCTTCTCCCATATTTCCTTCATCTTCTTATGTTTTCAAGTCCGAATTCTTGGATAACCCTCCATTTCTCCACGTTATTTTGACTTCCCAACAACATGGACATCTCTCTAGCAGTGGTTTACACCTCTTTTCTTTCGACACATAATACTGAATATTTAATTTACTATTACTTTCCTTGTGAATGTCAAGTGCCTAGCCATTTAAATTTTCTGTTTAGGCTGTTGTGTTTCTAGATATTGGTCCAGTTGGTAGCATAATTAATCATCAATTATAATTTGTTGAATTATCTTTCCAAGTATTTTGAAACATCTTTCTCAAGATTCATATTCACTTCATCTGTGCTTCCCTTTCTCCAGGCATATGATGTGTGAGACCCTATGAGTATATCCATATCATCACCCTCTGTACCATCCACATAAAACACATCCTTAGTCTCTTATCAATGACCTTGGCATGTTTCCAGGCTAAGGTGAGATCTCACCATTTACAAACACAAAACTCCCCAGAACTTCTCAATGGGTGTGGATTGTTTCACTTCCACACCCCATTGCTCTCGATATTAATTGGATAGATGAAGTTTCTTTGGTTTGTTTTGAGTAATTCTGTAGGGTAGGCAGAGAAAGGCCCTTTAAGGACCCTAGATACATAAGTTTCATCTCAAGTCTGTGTATGGATGATAAATGAGGTTTGTAAGTCACTTATTATCTCTATTTATACATCTGACAAAGGGTTTGCACACAGATTGTCATATGTTATGTCACAGTAATAAGAGAAATCATTGCAAACAAACAGCAAGTGAGAACAATGGTTACACTGTAAATAAGCTAGGGCAGATCTTTCTGATCAGAGAAGATGTAAGGAGGGAGATCACTGAAGTATAAGAGGATGTCATACTGAAATCAGGGCAGCATTCCTTGCTCAGAGAAGAGCAAGTGTAAAAGCTCAGAGGCATAAGTGGTTCAGTGCTTTTAACATCCAGGATGTGCTTTTGGCATAGGAATGAAAAAGTAGGGTAGACAGTGGGTCACACATGGATCTTAGTAGAAAACACCTCGGGTCATCCTTTCTTTCCGTGAAAGAAAAGGGAAATATCAGTCACTGCAGAAATAAGGATGGGTTTTACAGGGGTGATGAATTGGAAGTGAAGTGTTTGAGATTTTTTGAAAAATTCCTTTTACCAGATCATCAACCTTCTTCCCTTCTTTGGCCACCTTTTCTTTTCTGCCCTTTGATATATGTCTTGGTTTGTCCTTCATTTCTACACAATTAGTATCATTTTATTACTTCCTTTCTTATTCTGCCCCACTTTACCTTCCCAATCACGCAGGGATCTGTGCATAGGAGGAGCCTCAGAAGTTAGGACACGTGGGACCGGACAACAGATGTGATGGCTTCAGGAATCCTGGTGGGCATAAAGGAGGAGGTGACCTGCCCCATCTGCCTGGAGCTCCTGACAGAACCCCTGAGCCTAGACTGTGGCCACAACTTCTGTCAAGCCTGCATCACCGCAAACAAAGATTCCAGGATTGACCAAGGAGGAGAGAGAAGGTGCCCTGTGTGCCAAATCCCTTACCAGCCTGGGAACCTGAAGCCTAATCGGCCCATGGCCAACATAGTGGAGAGGCTCAGGGAGGTCCAGTTGAGGCCAGAAGAGGAGCAGAAAAGAGATCTTTGTGTACGTCATGAAGAGAAACTCCTGCTCTTCTGTAAGGAGGATGGGAAGGTCATTTGCTGGCTTTGTGAGCGCTCTCAGGAACACCGTGACCACCAAACATTCCTCGTAGAGGAGGTTGTGCAGGAGTACCAGGTAAGAGACCATGATGGAAAAAGACAAGGTAGAATGGTAATTCATGGGAAATATACACAGTGCATTCAACTTCAGTGATCTTGAAAACAACTCTGAGGCTTGAGATCACTTCCTATACTTGCATTCCAAGGCCTAAAGGACATTTCTATGCATTCCATCCAATTATAAAAGGAAAAGCCTATGGTACAGACTTTTAGCCAGAAATAGATATTTCTGTACCTTGTGCTAGTAGATGGCGATTTGGTGCCCAAGAAAAGCTCTTGTTATCTCTTGGAACAGGGTTAACTGGGAGCTGCATGGATTGAAATGTATGTTCTTTCCTCAGGATCACCTTTATTCTTCTAGAACAAAGAGAATCAATCTTCTCTTGGGGAAGGGATGCTGACTTCTATAACCTGAGTATTAAAGGACACATTCATCACCTCAGGTTTTCTTCCAAGTCATAGATTCTTATTTTGTTCTCACAGTTTCTTTAAACTCTAGTCTATCTTGGAGATCAGCCTCATTTCTTCCCAACTTATCCTCTATTCCGATGCAAGAAAACCCAGAGGTTGACTTTGCCTTGATTCCTCTCTCCCAGGAGAAGCTCCAGGCTGCTCTAGAGAGGATGAGGAAGGAGCAGCAGGAAGTTGAGATGTTGGAAGCTAATGTGAGAGAGGAGACAACTTCCTGGAAGGTAGGAAGGGTCACTTCCTGAGGGTGTTAGACTGAAATCTGAGCAAGACCTTGGGTGTTAGGTACAAAGAGCTCCCCTTCCTCTTTGTTTCCTGATATTTGATATGTCCAGAAGTCATTTGAATAGTCGTCTTCTTTATCCTTTCCCTAATGGGGTGGGGCTGGAAAGTGAGCATGTCACATATGAACATAGATATTTGGAGGACGTATTCCCATAGATGGACTGTCCGATGAGCACGGTTACTGAATGCTATGTTCCTTTCCCGTCATGTTTTTGAGACTTTGTCTCCTCTACGCGAAGACATTTTGCAGTGGCTCATGGTTCTGTCCTGAGTGTTCAACTTTTGGAACAATGTGGGGTGAGTGTCAGGAGTAATGCAGGGAGGCTGCATTGTTCTGGAAAGCTGTGTGAAAGCTGAGCCACACACAGCTATCCTTTTTTTGGCTCAGGGTTGGCCTCAATATTACAGACATGAGGGCATTATTTTGAATGTGATGAAGAGAAAATAATTGGAAAAATCAGCATCCCCAAGAATTTCTCCCTTGCTTCTATCTCATTTCCCTGTGAGAACTTCCCAAACAGTAGTCTTCTTTGTCTGGCTTCTAATATCTGCATGAGAGCCTGAGTTCCTCTCTCTTTCTCATTCCTGAAGAATCAAATAGAAAGTGAGACACAACGTATCCAGGCAGGGTTTAAACAACTGAGAGGTATCCTGGACGATGAGGAGCAGAAGGAGCTACTAAAGCTGAAGAATGAGACAGGAGACGTTCTACACAACCTGGCAGAGGCTGAGAATCAGCTGGTGGAGCAGAGCCAGTTGGTGAGCTCTGTCATCTCAGATCTGGAGCATCGGTTGCAGGGGTCAGCACTGGAGATGCTGCAGGTAAGACTTGGGAAGAAG
>NW_025802854.1:8315-9364 GCF_021613505.1 Equus quagga
CCAGATTCATTGGTAGGGGATTTAGGTGGTGAGAAGTTGCAGAGTTTGGGTCCATAGCAATATTAGGGATAATGTGTTGCATTTTCAGAGCGCTGTGACTTTGTCAGTTTTCTTCACCATGTGTGCCTGTATCTAACTCAGGTGCCTGTATTTCACAGGAGCTTTACTTGCCGTGGGAAGGTAGTGTCTTCTTTATCTGCCAAAAATCACCCATAATTGGAGACAACACTTTTATGTTTAAATTTCTGCCATAGAAATAGAGGACCGGGTCCATCTATGTGGTTCTGTTTAGGTTTTCCAAAACAGACTTAAACCTCAGGGAATATTTTTGCCCTGGTGCAAACAATTAATCAATCTTAGTCACAGACATTTGAAGCCAGAATGGAGAGGCTACATCTCTCTGTCTAAAATTGTACACCTATGTGGCAGCATCAAGCTCTTTCCTAACACATGAAATTCAGACTACTATTACTTTGTTGTTCATAATATCTTCTTTTCCAAGTGTTTATAATTTTTCCCAAAGGAACTGAAATCACAGATGTTATTCTGAGGGCCTCCCTACTAGGGAGCAGACTTTGAAGATCTCGGTTCATTCTAGACTGTATTCCCACACTTGACATGTCTTAAACACCTGGCAGCCAGTTTCTGCAGGCCCATTTTCTGATTCTCTCTCTTGGAACGCACATCCATTCAGTGGCTTCACCAGAAATTAATTTTGTTAGTGTACCAAAGTTTATTTTTTTGGTGTAATATATCCATTATTACATGTATTTTCACATGATTTCTCGGAGATAGGGAGGGAGATGTTAATTATTTTATTTTGGAAGGAAGAAACTATGCCTCTGAAAATTCAATACCTTCCCACTGTCACACAGAGGGTAAATGGAAAGGTAGAGATGAGCATGTTTTTTCTGGTTGCAGCATCAGGGCTCTCCTCTCTCCCATCCGCAGGCTCTCCAGTGAAGAGTATTTCAGTGTGTCAGTGGATGAAAGGTGAGGGAGGCAAAGGTCTTGGAGAGACCTAGGTCAGAAATGTGGTGATCATCAAC
>NW_025802855.1:0-2404 GCF_021613505.1 Equus quagga
CAGTGACCATCAGTCCATGCATGCCCACAAATGCTGCTCTCAAATAAATTCCTCAGCTGGCCTCTGGACTGCAACAGATGGTTGCAGGTCAAACTCTATTCTAGTGGTTCTTGAATTTTGTTGTGTATATAAAAATCAACTGAAATGCTTGTTAAAATTTTAGATCCCTTAGGCTCACCCCCGGAGGCTTTCTCTCGGGAGATATGAAGAAGAATACAGGAAATAGCCCTTTTATACTGCATGTGCCACTTGAGGTGGTTGTTTCAAGAGCCATGCTTTGAGGAACACTCTTCAACCCATGGCACCATGAGTTCAGAATTTTTGGTGGTCTGGTTCAGTTCAAAGGTGATTTAATGTAAGATTTGGTGGATACAGAACCTTCATGTTTCCGTCCTCTCATTCCAAGCTTGCATATCCCACACGATATACAAAACAATAATAAATAGCCTAGTTTTCTAAGGATGTGTGTTTTGTTAGCTCTCAGCACGGGAACCATTCTCAAGTTGTTCACTTTCCAGGAATTACTTGTTGAGAATGGAAGACTAACTCCAACTAAAATTACCAGGGAAATTCCCAAAAGGAGTGTGTGTGACATAGGAGTTTATCTGAGTTGCCGAATAGAAGAAGCTGATTAAAAGGTTCCTAGAGGGGCCGGCTCCGTGGCCGAGTGGTTAAGTTCACATGCTCTGCCGCGGTGGCCCAGGGTTCGGATCCTGGGTGCGGACATGGCACCGCTTGTCAGGCCACGTTGAGGCAGCATCCCACGTCCCACAACTAGAAGGACCTGCAACTAAGATGTACAGCTATGTACAGGGGGACTTTGGGGAGATAAAAGCAGGAAAAAAAAAAAAGATTGGCAACAGTTGTTAGCCCAGGTGCCAATCTTTAAATAAATAAATAAAAAGTTCCTAGAAAAATGTATAAAAGTTCTGACTGTGGCATCCAATAAAATGCTCAGTTGTCACCAATCTATATTTTTTGTATGTTTTCACAGATATGATCTTGTATCTCATTCATAAGTATGTAATACCTAGAACGTGACTCCTGAAGGAAACCCTCTAAAGCAAGTGGGTGCCTATAATAGAAAGCACTGAATGAAATTGAGGGTTTTTCCAAGAATGCAGGAATTGATGTAATACAATTATTATTACTATTTTATTATTTTATTTATTACAAAGCTTATGTGGCATTACATATATTAACTCATTTAATCCTCATAACTCTATGATCATTATCTTCGTTTTACATGGGACAAACGAATGCAAAAATAAATGAAATAATTTACCAAAAGTCAAAATAAATAAAATAATTTACCAAAAATCACATAGCTAGTAAGTGATAGAGCTAGGATTAAAACCCAGGCGGTCTTTGTGGTTTATAGTCGAAACCACTT
Organism: Equus quagga; assembly: GCF_021613505.1. NCBI lineage: Eukaryota > Metazoa > Chordata > Mammalia > Perissodactyla > Equidae > Equus > Equus quagga. The sequence continues at coordinate 1,394 of NW_025802855.1, forward strand.
ATCATAAACTGCTTCTGAAATAGGTAGACAATAGATAATTGGGATTTGACTAGATGAAGAATAACAAATGAGGGTTGTCAGCCAAGTTCAATCGTATTTTATTATAGGAGAACTCTGAGGAAAGGCTTCCGTCACTACAACTGGAAAGGAGCAAGGAGCTACCTAGTCCAGCAGGGCAGAAGATGAGAGCGTTGGCAGGGAGTCTGCTCTACACGGAAACAGAATTTCAGAATGAGGAAGAAAGGGGCCATGATTTGGATTCTTAGTGAACAGCTTTGGACATTAGTAAGCCGTTCCACCCCACCCACTCCCTATATCCACATGCTACCCAGACTCCCAACCATCATGAACAGAGAAATACTAACATCCTAGAGGGAGGTAGACCCACATTAGAAAGGTGATCAGAGAAAAGAGGGAACCAGTGATGTTGATATTGGAGGATACCAGGGGAGAAAGAAGAATCAGAGAAATATTTACCATTCTTCCCCTTGCCTCCAATGAGACCTCTCTTTAAGCCCCCGACAAATCATAGTGTCTCTTTTCATGCATAATGTCTGTAACACAGAATTTTTGAGATGCAAAGATCCAAGGAGATTATCAACTCAAAGCATTTTAAAAGTTGTAGAAGGAACTAGAATAGATCTGGGAAAAACATCCCTTCATGCTACTAAGTCAGATTCCCTTTCTATATCTCCCATAGCATGCTCTGATCTATCCCTTTTCAAATATCGCTGTGTTTATTGTGTTGGATGTGGTTTTTCTCTAAAGACTCCCATTTCAGTGTTATATTATGATCTTTATCTCCTTTTATACTATATTTATTGATTTTAAGAGCCTTACTTTTCAAATTTTAACACAGCTGAAAATAAGACGTATCTTAGAATCAAAACATTTTATAATTATAATTGGCAGTGCTTTTTCCTTCCTATTGGTACATAAAATAATGTTGCATCTTACAATCAACGGCATCATAGATTCAAAATATTTGGGAGTTATGCCTTGTCTTCTGGA
>NW_025802856.1:0-5201 GCF_021613505.1 Equus quagga
GGTTTGAGTGGAATTGACCTTTGGAAATGACCAAAAACATCCAAAGCCTAGTCTGGTAAATGCCGTGGACAATCAATCATAGCTTGCTATGTATTTTTACCCTGCTCTCGTTGCAAATGGGTTTGAGGTGATTTTAAAAAGGTACGTGAACAGGAAAATATAAAGTAAACGAGGAAAGGGGGAAATGAAAGTCTGAACTGAAACAGGGCAAAGTCGGTACATAAAAAGCTTGCGCTATAGTGCTAGAAGTGGGCTGCAGATGTGATCCTGAGCTTCCTAGAGGCCAAGGCAAAGAGGGAAAATGGGCAGCCTTGAGGTGCTCAGATTCCACAAGATAAAAACAAGCTGACTGTCCAGAAGCACAGGCTTTCCTGAATTTGAGATTTGAAGGTAATTTCTCTTGTGGTTCCAGATAAAGGGTCTTATGGAACAAGGGGGCAGTGTGCTGACATCATCCCTACACAGTGAGCTTCTGCAGCTCGTTTTTGAACGGCAACCTCAAAGCACACAGTTGGTATCACACCAAAATGTAGTTCAGTAAACTCACTCCTCCAGGCGGGGTCAGTCTGGCAATACTGGTTTGTCATGAAAAAGGGGTGATGAAGGAACAAGCTCATAGTGCAGAAATTCATTCCCGAAGAAGACCCAGGCATTGCTGACAGCAAATTCGACAGACACCGCTGGAGGCAAGATTGTCCTGCCCCTGGAGGAGATGCCTGGGAGGAGGGGCGGTGTGCACCTGGATGAGAAGTTTCTATCGTGTTTCTTTTTAGAAAAAGAAGGCCTTAGCTTATGATGCTGTATCTCTTGTCTGGGCCAGCGCCTGTCATGGTCACTGACCCTGAGGAACTTCCGGCTGTGTAGACCAGGCAGCCAGAAGAGGTGAAACACTTGGGTCTGGGAGCCCAGCAGCCCAGGGCACAAATCTAGCACTGCAGCTCTGCGGCTCCGGCAAGTTCGATTGCTGCTTGGAAGTGAGTCTCCTCCTCTCTAGCACGCAGGCTGGTACAGCAGCGCCTGCTCTTCAGGTGGACAGGGAGCCCAGAGATGGAGCAGGTGGTGCCGGTCCATCGTGGGTGCTGGAGGGGCTCAGGCTCTCACAAAAGCACAGGAGACTGCAATGGGAGTCTGGTGGAGGAAGCCTGGCGTGGACCCGGGACACTCTCTCTGAACCAGGATCCTGAGCTCAGTACCGAGATTCCTTGGGTCCTCAGGCCCCGCAGGAACCAGCCCTTTCAGGCCTGCAGGCTTCTCTGAGCAGATCAGGGGCCACCTGCCGGACTGACAAGCCTGGGAAGGAATTTTACTTGAAGTTCATTAACATTTTTCTCCCACTTCTTGAGGATTTGCTTTGCCAGTTGGGAGGAATGTTATCTCTGGTGAGATGAGAGTGGGGCCCCTGGGTGAGCTGAGCCCCCTTGCTCCAAGTGATCCCTGTGAAAGGCTGAGCTTGCACACACACACCGACCAGGCCCTGCACCCCCTCTGGGCCCAAGGCATCGGAGCCGTTGGCTCAAGCCCCCAAGAGCTGTCCTCTCGGTGCCTTTGTGAGCTGCAGAGGTGGGAAATCCCAGTGCCTGGGCTGCCTGCAGGGCCCATGGTGATAGAGCCACACATGTTCAACATGTGATACAGCTGCTCACGGCTCACCTGCTGGCTCGTCCTCAGAACACTTGCCAGGGATCACAGCCCTATCAAGTCAGCACTGCACCTGCCCGATTTTACAGATGAGGAAACTGAGGCACGCCTGCAGCCCAGGACTCAAGTGCAGGCAGGTGACTGGCGGCGCCCCCCCTCCCCGGATCTCCACACCTGTGTGCAGGAGCCGGCCTGGGCTCTCAAACTGGTGTTGGCTGCTGTGGGGGCCTGTGGGATGCACTTACGTGGGCAGGAGTGGCTCGTAGCCATCGAGCGAGTGAGCTGGCCCTCAAGCCCAGCTCTGCCCATCCACAGCGCAGCCCCTCTGTCCTCCCAGCGGCTCCCATTCAGAGCTGTGGCACCCCCGGGGCAGCCACCACCTTCCGGGGCTGTTTGAATTCAGCTTTAATTAAATCAGATGATAAATCCAATTCCGTGGTCGCACCAGCTCTGTTTCCTGCTCCATAGCCGCCTCTGGCCACCCTATTGGGCAGTGCAGTTGTAGAACGTTTCCAGCATCCCAGAAAGCCCTGCTGCCTCGTGCTGGCTGGGATGGTAGGCCTTTCTACTTGCTGGAGGGGGTTGGGGGGCAGTGGGCTTGGTGACCAGGGTACTGGGTTGGGGGGTGACCTGCTCTGCCAGGGGCATCCACAAGTGGAGGCTGTCGAGCCCCGGGTGCATCTGGGCCTCCCCAGGCTTCCTCTGCCTTCCGGCCCTGAGCCAGGCTCACCTGCTAAGCCCTGCGCTTGCCCTCCTGGCCTCAGGGGGTCAGAGTTGAGCAACTGGTTCCAGCAATGCGAGGTCCGCAGTGTCCAGCCAAGCAGGGCTGGGCTGGGCCTCCTGTTTGCAGAGCTCAGCTGCCCCTGCGGCCCCACGGCCAGCTGGGCCTCCCCCCTGTAGAGGCAGCCACACACCCCAGCCTATGCTCGACTCCGTCTGCCCACCCGGGACCCTCCGCCCCTTTCCCAGCCAGAGATGGGAAGCGGAGAACAAGGACGGTGGCCCTCCCTGCCCACCTCCCGCCACAGAGCATCAGCTCTGACCTGTGTGACAGCCTGGCAGAGCCCCTGCTTCTGCAGAGGCTTCCACCTTCTGTGAGCAGGTGTGTGCATTCGCATGTGTGTTTTCGTATTTATGTGTGCGTGCATGTGTGTGCCTGTGTTACCCTGGGCTGAGGCTGCCAGGGCCAGGGGCACCATCCTCTTCCTCCCCAGTGTGAGCTGATGGCAGAGGGACCATTTGCATCCAGTGCTGCCCAGCAAGCAAAGGCTGGTTCTGGCACTTTGAAGAATTCATGGCGTAACCTCCAGCAGGCGACACCTGATGGTCCTGGCTAGGGTCCAGCTGTCACTCACTGAGGCCTGGTTTTCTCTTCTGTAAAATGAGGACAGTAAAGGCACCTGCTGCATAGCCCGTGGTGGGATTGAGTGTCAGGCTCTCAGGCCAGCGTCTGCACATGGCGCGTGCTCAGGAATTCTTGGCTGGTGTTGCCTTCTAAGATGCTGATACAGAAGAGCACCTTCTATTACTAAACCCCTCCTGTGCGCTGGGACTCTGCCAGCACTTGATCTCCTGGAATGCCCCCTATGCCATAAGAGGTGACGCAGCCTTATCCCCGTCAGGCTGAGGAGGAGCCGGAAGGTCAGAGAGGTTAACTGGGGGGCCACTCCCACGACGCTGTATGGGTTCCCACTCTCGGCACGGTCTCTCCTGGCTTCCCTCAAGGCATCCGAGGCCACGTGGGAAGGACGAGGCCCAGAGCAGAGACACGTGACTGGTGACTGCCCAGAATGCAGCCTGGAGGACAGGGCGCTTGGGTCCTTCTCAGTTCTGTGACCGCCATGGAGCCCCTACTGTGTGCCAGGCCCCCAGGCTCCCGGTGGGGGAAGAAAGACTCATCCCCAAGACGGCCCCAGGAAGCCCACTGCTGACGGGAGAAGGCAGTGGGAGGGACCAGGACAGCCCTGCAGTCCGTGGCGGCTGAGAGCACGGATGCCTGGCCGGCCTGCGTGGCACAGGGACAGGCAGCAGGAGGGCCAGGGCCAGGCCAGGCCGAGGGAGTGCACGTGGAGGACTCAAGCACTCTGACGTCCTTCTTCTCTAAGATTCTCTACCGCCGCCACCCAGGACCTGAACTCCACAGCCTGAGCCGCGCCTCCTGCAGCTGGGGGAACTCTCTCTGGTGGCACCTGTCTCTCTAGAGGCTCCCATCCTCTGGGGCTGGAGCCACCCCCACCTGGCACTGCCTCAGAGAGAGCTGACCCCTGAGAGAACGAGATCAGGGCTGGATAAACTTTGATGAGATACGGAGAGAAAACGGTGGGTAACGCGGAGTGGGGGCAGCTCGGGGCCCAGGGCTGGGGGCCAGCTGCCCTGCCAGACACAGCCCCTGCAGACCCTCGGGCTCCCATGGCAACACTGGCAGGCCTGCGGGGGGAGCACGATGCCTGTATTTTCAGATTATTAGCGTTTAAACACGGAAAAGTGAAGGCAGACAAAAGGAGTTTGTTTGGCATCTCTGACTTTCAGCTTCAGGAAAGTCACAGCCGGGGTTTTCCCAGCATTTGATTCCCCAGGGCCTTGGCCCCGGGGTGGGGTTGGGGGCTGCTGTGGGGGGGAGGGGGAACAGAGGGGCAGCACCAGGGGCACTGGGTGCAGAGGGAAGGGGGAAGTCACACGACCACTTGTTTTGCTTACAAGACTCTGAATGGCTGGGGTGGCTGAGTTTTATTCACTGTACTACCTGGCAGCCTGAAATACTGCTTTGGGTTTTTCTCTGTTTTGGGTGGTTTTCTTGGCTGTGACTCCTGCTCTAAGAACGCTGGTCCCAGCCCTGGCTCTGCTGTCAGGGTGTGGCGTGGCCTTCAGCAGTGCACTTCCCTCTCTGGGCCTCGTCTCACAGCACGTGTACAGCGAGGGCTAGGTTACAGAAGCCCCGCCGTGTCATTGCAGGATCGTGGGTCATCGTGTAGCACCCGCCCTGGCTCCGCCCACCCCCACGCCAGGAATCCGGTCCTGCTCTCACCTAAAATGCCCTCTCTCCGCCCCCTCACCTTCAGTTCAGATGCACACACTTCCGAAGGCTTAAGCCCAGTCATCCCTTCCTGGGAGAGCTGGCCTGGACCCCTCCAGCCATCGGCCATCCCTGTGACTCTGCAGCCTGGCCCCACATTCTGCAAACAGCAGAGGAGAGGGTCCCCCCGTGGCCTCTCTCTACTTCTGTCAGTTCTTGGCCAGGCCACTTGCCCTCTCTTAGCATCCATCCCTTCATCTGAGGACTAGGGGGACTGTCGTCACCGTGCCGTCAGGGGAGGAATCTACAAGCTGGTCTGAGACCGCCCTGGCACACCCTCAACGTGTACATGTCGGCGCCCATGAGCATGGTCCCCACCTGCCTCCAGATGCCCTGATGGCCTGCTCGGTCCCACACTCAAGTGGAAGCTCCCAGGACGGCGCCCGCGTCTCCTCAGGGCCCTGGGTCAGCAAGAATTCTTGGCGAGGCCCGGCGCCTTCTCTGAAGGCTGCAGGAGCGCTTGGGCAGAGCCAGGACTTGGGCGAGGCAA
>NW_025802857.1:0-1371 GCF_021613505.1 Equus quagga
AATTTTTAAATAATTCAATCTAAATGATAATGAAAATAGGACTTATTAAAATTTGTGAGATGCCATGAAAGCAGTATTTAGAGGGAAATTTGTTGTACCAAATGCAAATAAAAGGTCCAATGACTATCAAAATTCCTACTTATTTACGATTAAAACTGTAGCCATAAGGAAATTTAGTATACTCACAGCAAGGACCGATGTCCACAGGCACGCAGCGTAAGCACACATGCGGAAGCCACTGCTGATAACTGTTAGCTTCCATAGCGCTCCAAAATCGCCAGGCCCAAGCTGTAACAGGCCTGGCAGAATACGCATTAGCTGAAATAATATTGGAGATAATGAGGAACCTCAAAGACCTTTACAATATTTCTGTCACAAAGAGTCATCTTTAGAAACCCTAAATCAGGCTCCAGGAGGTAAGCCTACCCCTCAAATATCTCCTCGTGGAGGAGCGGGAGGACAGATGGATTAAAATCAAACAGGAGGAAACTTTAAGGGGTGATGAGTGTATTTACTATCTTAATATGGTGATGGGTTCATTATCATTTTATTCATTAAAAAGGTGCCATTATTATACATAAATTATACCACCCGTAAGCTGTATGTGACACACAAACTGTTAAAGAGTTTTATTTTGCTGAAAAGAGCATTGCAAATTTTTTTAAAAATAAACAGAACTTAGCATTTATGAGCCAACTTACAACTGAAAAATAAGTAAATACAAACTTAGAGTGGATGGAAAGTCTAGTTCTTCTATTATATATTCATGAAGTACCTGGATTAAATTCTTTGGGACATCCCCCAAAATATATGTATGGAATACATATGTATGGAATATATATGGAAAACAAATGTACAGAAAAGAGTGAAAAAATAACAATCAAAAATGTGTGTTAAATGGGGCTGGCCCCGTGGCCGAGTGGTTAAGTTCGCGTGCTCCACTGCAGGCGGCCCAGTGTTTCGTTGGTTGGAATCCTGGGCACAGACATGGCACTGCTCATCAAACCATGCTGAGGCAGCGTCCCAAATGCCACAACTAGAAGGACCCACAATGAAGAATATGCAACTATGTACCAGGGGGCTTTAGGGAGAAAAAAGGAAAAAATAAAATCTTTAAAAAAAAGCGTGTGTTAAAGATACAAATGAGAATAATATATAGAGAGAGATGTTTATTAGACATGCACATAACAGAGAGATGGGCAGCTGGTATTATAATAATACTGGGATTATTATTCCAACAAAAATGAATTCCAGATTACTGTTTAGCCCAAGTTTCTAAAATCACTGAGGTTTTCTTTCAATGCTCACTTTGATTCTAAACCAGAGCACACAACGTCAGATTTCTGAAGTACACAGAGATTTGCCTAATAG
>NW_025802857.1:1381-2129 GCF_021613505.1 Equus quagga
CATATGAAATTCTGTTTAGATGCTGTTGCCTGCCTCAAGAACCTCAGAGGTGGACTGTCCTGTCTAGGAGAGACTATTACAGAAGGGGTGGAAGTCAGACTAGCCCAGAAGTGAATGGGAGAGAGGCTCCTGTAAGGGACTGGGGACTTCATGAAGGGTGCCAGGGTCACCCTGATCAGAGCTCCAGCAGGGAGGAGGGAAAGAAGGAAAAGTGAACAGAGGTTGGGGGCCTGGAACAGGCGAGATCTTTCCTGCAGCCGAGGAAGCACTTGCTCCCCAAAGCCACCCAGTGTCAGCATCCCATGCAGGGGAGCCCTTCGTGGCCCCTGGAGGCCAGGCCAGCAGACTTGGGATTAAGATTCAGCTGTGTTGCTTACTGGCTGTGTGACACTGAATGGGTTTTCTTCATTAAATTGGGAGTGTCCAGGCCTGCATCCCAAGACTGTCCTAAGGACAACAAAAAGCCTCATGCTGAGCCCCTGTGGAGATTAGCATCATCATCTCCCAAGGGCATCTGTCCTCCCAGAACTGGCACCTTTAAAAGTGTGCAGCCGTTAAAGGCAATAATGATACAATCAAGGGCCTCTCTTGTTACGGGATGGTGCTAAGCCCTGTTCAGGCATCATCTTGTGGTGTCCTGAGGTTGGTACCATCTCTATCCCCCTTGCATAGATGGAGAGTCAAGTTCAGAGTGATCAGAGAGAGGGCTTTACCCAGGGTGAGAAAAGGGTCAGAGGACACTTTGGTC
>NW_025802858.1:0-1152 GCF_021613505.1 Equus quagga
CGGTCTTCCCCGACAGGCCCCATCCCACCCACAGCCCTGCTCTGCAGTCACAGGGCCTGAGCGCGGCCCTTGAGGCGCGTGCCCCGCGGTCCTTGGGGCCGCGCCCCGCGGCCCTGCCTCTGCCAGGCCTCCTGCCTCTGCAGCCACGCCAGCTCGCTCCGCAGCCGCCTCAGCTCCTGGCTCTGTGCTTGCAGTCTCGCCTGCAGGCGCAGGCAGGCTTCCTCCTTGGCTCGCACCTCCCTGCTCTTGGCCGCCAGCAGGCGCCTCTGGGCCAGCAGGTGGCAGCGTCGGGGCCGGCGCGGCGCAGACGCGGGCCGCCGGCGCTCCAGCAGCTCCTCATAGAAGACGCGGCAGCTGAAGCCCTCCTTGACGCCGCGCTCGGCGTGCGCCACCACGGCGGCCGGGGACGGGAACACGCGGCAGCAGGCCACGCAGCGGAAGCCGTGCTCGCCGGTCACCAGCCACTCCGGGGTGACCGCGCGGGGCGGCGCCTCCTGCTCCTGGACGGCCGGCGCAGGGGTGTGCGCCTCGGCTTCCTGGACACAGGGCTCCGTGTCGCTGAGCAGGGACTCCGTGTCAGCCGGGCTCGGGGGAGAGCCGATGGTGCTCTCCTGGGAGAGCTCGGCCTCGAAGACGCGGGGCCTCTCGTCCACGGGTGCAAACCCGCTTTCGGTTTGCCACGCGACGGCCACCCCCTTCACGGTGCGCACTTGGGTGTAATAGGCGCACCGCACCCATTGCTTCTCTTTGGGCGACCCGTAGCTGGAGGAGTGGGAGGTCCGCTCCGCTGAAGCAGAGGAGACACACGTCTCTGGGAGTCGGAGGGTCTTCCTGGGCCTGGAGCTCCGGCTTCTGTTTTCCGATGGTGTAGGCTGTGTGGCCCTGTCCTCTTGGGTTGAGGCCTCTGAGAACAGAGTGGGAGTTCCATGAGCTCTGGGGCCTGGGGCCTGGTCTCTGGGCCCAGGCTGTTGTGTCGGGGGGGGGGGGGTCCCTGGGGGCCTCTCCGTCGCTACCCTCCTCCACCTCTGGGAAACCTCGTCACATCTTCGTCTTGCCCCGGCGGGCCCGGGTCCCGAGCCTTCCAGTGCTGGTTGCACTGCTGGGGGTGACACAAGTCCCCTGAGCACAGTGGTACCAATGACAGTGGTACCC
>NW_025802859.1:0-7163 GCF_021613505.1 Equus quagga
TCGCTGGTGGCCGCTGCCCGGGGCAAGGACCGGGAGGCCTGATGCCCGCGCTCCGTGCCCCCTGGCCAGGACTCAGAGGGCCTCCTGATCGCTTCAGGCGACCAGGCCTGCAGAGGCCTGCTGAGCCCCTGCAGACCCCAACACCTGGTCAGCGGCTGGAGGGGTGTCTAGGGGATTGTCACCCGCACACCCAAACGTTTCCATGGAGGGGCTGAGCCAGCCAGCCAGGGTTCCCAGAGCAGGCCTGGCTCCTGCCGTTTATGACATCATGAGAGCTTAAGTCTTTGCACAAGTGTGTATGCACGTGCATGAGGTTCGAGTGTGAACAAGTGCTGTGGGGATTGCATGCACACATGCATGCACGTGGACATGAGTGTGCATTCATGTATGTGTGCTTGGTTGTGCACATGAGAATGATGGTGTGTGGTGCAAATGTGGGGGGGCGGGCAGGAAGGAAGACTGGCCACAAGGGGGCCAGAGGGCCTTTGCACACATCAGCCTCCCCTCCTCTACTGGAGTCTCACCATGACCCTGGCCCGTGGCGTGTGCCCACTTCACAGGCACGCAGGGTTTGGACAGGGCTTCTCACCCTAGCCCCAGGACAGCCCAGAGCAAGGGAACCCAGCTGCTGCCCCATGCCGGCAGCTGCTGACCGCAGCCCAGTGGTGTCAGGGGAGGGGGCACGAGGACAAATGCCTGCCCGAGAACTGGGGCAGCCAGGTCTGAGGGTGCTCTGGCCACCAGCTCACCCTCAGCCCACTGATGGGGTGTGGAAGGAAGGAGGGAAGAGTGAGGTCCACTTTCCAGGACGACCACCTCCAGGAATGTTCTGCGCCCATACAATGGGGGTAGGGAGGGAACAGTCTAGCATGAACAGGAGCCCACCCAGAAGAGGTGCTGAGTACCTGTCACTTCCTCCCAAATTCCATCTAGTGCCCCACGGAGAAGCAGGGCAGACAGGCCCCCTCGGTTAGCAGGGACCGTGATGGGGCGGGAGGATGCCGAGACCCCCAGAGGAAGAGCGAGGGAGGAAGTTGTCAGAGCCCCCTCGGGGCATCCGCTTGCTCTGCCACATCTTGTCCTCCCTGTGTGCTTGTCAGGGGTCATCACAGAGCCGGGCAGCCCTGGGTCCTCCTCCTCCTGAGAAGGACAACTTCTGGGAAAGTGTGCAGGCCCTGCCGTTGTGCCCGCCGCACCCCTGCACCCATCTCTGGCCAACAGGGTGAGTGACAGGGATTGGCCCCCAGCGTGGGCTCTTACAGGAGGGGCAGGTGTTGGCTTGTCCTCAGCTGGCAACCCCCCACTTTGGATCTTCCCTTTAGGCCCCAGTGAAGGTGGGGACAACAAGGTTGGGAATGGTCTGAGGGTCTTCAGAAGGAGCCTCCATGCAGCGCCCACTAAAGCAGATCCCAGAAATGCTCACTCTGACGAGAGAAGCAACACAGGCTTCTCGGTGGTCGCTGGGCCTCCCGGTCAAACTGAGTCGATGTGGGGGTCTGCAGTGTGTTTCCCTCCCTCCCCGCCTTCCTGTCTGTCCCCGAAGCCTGGGCCCCCTGTCAGCTTCTCTAGGAGACCTTCTGCGCCCACCCAGCCGCTTCCGCTCTGCTCCCCAGAGTGTCATAGCCGCATTCACTCGTCACTGACTCCCTCACCACCCAGTCCTGCCAGCATGTGATGTCACTGCGGCCCGGTCCCCCTTTGTCCCCTGCCAACAGAGCCCCAGTTTTGTTCAAGGCAGCTATGTACCCAGCCTCACTGTGACCATCCTGACGGGGTGATGACGGCAGGAGGCCCCGTGAGTCTTCAGGCCCTTTCAGAAGGGCCCGATGTCGCTGGCCAGCCTGTCTTACCGTCGTCCTTCTGCCTTCTCCCCACTCCAGCCTGGAATGCGGGCAGAGTCCCATGGAGAGCAGCCATCTGGGGAGCAAGGGGGCAGGTCCCAAGCTGAGGATGGGGAGCAGTTGGTTTGTGGGGCCTCTGCCCCAACCGCACCCCAGACGCATCATCAAGGGAGACCAAGCCCCTCTTCCTTCATGCCGCTGTGGACTCCATTCCCAGCGGATATGAGCCCCAGGGCTCATCAGGACCGACCCATACCCTCTCAGCTGTGTCTGCCCCCAGGACGACAGGCTCCTTGAGGACAGGCCCGTGGGTGTGTTTGCCTCGTGGCCCTCAGCAGAGCGCCTGGCCGGTGGTGTGGCCTCGAGAAGTGGTGACAGGGGAGTGAGCACATGAGCTGTACCCGTGGGGGCTTGTTTCTTCAAGTGATGCTGCCCACGTAACCTTGTCTTTGTCCCAACACCAAACCTTCCCACTTTGCTGTGTGGTGTTGAGCAGTGACACACCTTCTCTGGGCGTGTTCTCCAAAGTGGCAATGCAGGAGCCGAATAGGGCTGCCGGGCGCTTGTGAGCCCGCCCAAGCACAGGCTTGGGAAGGGGCTGTGCCAGGGGTGGCACGCCGTTGCCTGGTCACCTGTACAGGGGCCACATTACAAGGGGGACTCATGCTGGGAAGGGATCAGCACAGGCCCAGCACATAGCAGGGGTCTAATCAAGGCAAGCGCCTCGTCCCCAACCATTCCAGACCAGTCATGTCACAGCACGAGGCCCTTGGAACACCGACTCCTGCAGGAGACTTGTAACAGCCTCCCAAGATATTTAACGCCAAGCAGGAGCGGCAAAAAAAAAAAAAAAAAAAAAAGTGAAGGAAACCCATGACAGGAGCCTTCGGGCGTCATCTTACTAATCGTGTCCTCAGCGCTGCGTTTGCCACCTCTCCCAGGAAACGGCACCGTCTGCACCTCCTCCATCTCCGAGGAGGGGGCTTCTCCACACGCCCGGGGAGCACATGTGGTCTGTTCCACACCCACCACCCAGGCTTGCGACTTGGCACAGCGTCCCCTCTCCTCTCTTGGCAAATCTTATTCTGTTCACCATCATTTATTCATTCAACAAGCTTTACTTCCAATGTCAGGCAGTATGCTAGGCCTTGGGCATACTGTACAATTAGATCTGGTTGCTAATAACAGAAACCTCAATAAGAGTGGCTTAAACAAGGTCAATGTTTGCTTTTAATGTTACACATTCCAGTCCAGAGAGGCCATGGGGCTGGGAGAGCAGCGTCTCAGTCAGCCGGACCCCGGACCCCTTTAAAGAATCTGGTCGCTCCTCTGATCCTCAAATGAGCCTTCTGCCTCCTGGCATAAGATGGCTGTGTAAGCTCCAGCCAGCATGTCTGCTTTCTAGTCAGCAGGAAAGACAACTGGACAGTGGAGAGGCCTGTGGGCATACTCTCGCCCCAGTCCCCGCTTTCAAGGACCCTTCTTAAATACTGCACATACCACAGCTACTTGCACCCCCTTGGCCAGAACTGGGTCCCTTGGGTCCTTCTAGCTGCAAGGGAGGTGAGGAGATGTCTTCATCCTGAGGGCCGTGTCCCCAGCTGCCATCTGGGCTCTTGTACCCAGTAAGGAGGGAGGATGGGGCTCCCCGAGCCGTCTCTGTCTTAGGACACAGCCTTGTCGTCACGGTGCTCACCCCCTAGGGGGCAGGCCATGAGTCACACAAATGTCACTGGCGCCTGAGCAGGGGCCAGGCAGCACAGAACAGGGGTGTGGGGGCCCAGGCGGCCTCTCACCGAGGAGCCCAGGAAGTCGAGGGGCAGCATCTCCGGGAGGTGAGCTGTGAGTGTCCTGCTGGCGGGTGAGGAGGCTGTGGACATTGCATGGGGTTGTTACACCCTCCTCCGTGGAAATGTCCTGATCTTCCAGCCACCGCTGGCCTCAGAACCCCGCTGCTCAGACCGCCCCCCCCCCCCGTCCGTTCCCCCATCCGCAAGTGGGGACCCGCCAGGGCAGGGAGGGGCACACGCGGGGTCTGCCACGAGCCGTCTTGAGGCCCTCCTGCTAACCCGTCGAGGCACAAGACGGAAGGGGCCTGGACTGAGTCATCTTCTTCTTCAGGGGGTGATGGAGTCTGAGGACAGAGCAAAGCCAGCGCCCTCTGCAGGACTGGGCCTCTGTGCCCTGAACGCCAGGATGGAGAGGCCTCAGCCCGCTCGGAGGGCAGGGCCAGGAGCCGGAGAGGCGGAGGACAGGGGTGCAGGGTGGGCGGGGGGCGCCAGGAGGAAGGTTCCCCGACCCCACGTGGGCACGCCCTCTCTCGTCCAGTCAGGTGAACACTGCACCCTGAGCTCTGGGCTCCTCAGGGACATGGCGGACCTCTCCAGGTAGGAGCTTGTCCCAGCAGGGCTGGCACCGGGGCTTCCCGAGAGCAAGGAGCCTGCTAGGCTGGGGCCGGACGCAGGGCCCCAGCCAGCACTAACGCCGCCCGGCAGCCACCCGATTCCCTGGGGGCTCCGGGACCTACACAGCAGCCTTCCAGAGCGAGTGTCTGCGTGGGCACAGCAGGCTCATGGCCCCTGCCACCCCCTGCCTCCAGCTCCCCCTCCTGCCAAGCCCAGGCACTGGCACCAGACCCATGCCCTGAGCCTCAGCCACCCAGCCATGCAGCCCCGTCCATTGTGTCTGCTTCTCTGTGGAGGGACATGAGGCTTGAGTGGGTCAATGCTGGAAAGCCTCTAGCAGCCCTTCGCACAGGGCCTGACCCGCAGAAGCTCCGGCATGTGCATGCTCATGGCTGTCTGATCAGTGTTGATATCCTTGGTGGGTGCCGAGCACCAGCACCAGGCATGGAAGCTAAGAGCACATGGATGCTGCCCTCCAGGTATCTAACAGGAGCAGAAGGGACAGACAGGCCCAAAGAATCACCCACTAGGCCGTAAGTCTGTTGTTAGAACGTTGTATAAGGAAACAGTAGCCTTCCCAGGGCATCAGAAAGGGTTCCCAGAGAAGGGGCATTTGGGCTGGGTGCTGGAGGACGAGTAGGAGTTTGTTGGGCAGGAACATAAATCTAACATGGCTGCTGAGGAAGGTCACCACATCCACCTCCTGGGTCAGTTTTTTCCAAACTGAACATGTTGGGATTCACCCAGGCCCCCATCACCCTTACCCTTCTCCCCTCCCTGCACACATACACACAAGCACAGTGCCACTCACATATAGTCACACTCACAGTCAAGACTTGACTTCAGTGTGCTACCCCCCCCCCCCCCACTGCTGCCCACGGGGAAATGCGGTAATGAGATGCTAATGAGCAAAGGTAGAAATCAGAGAGAAGAGTGTTTTGCAAAATGACAACACTGTGTACTTCCAGGGCGCCCCCCCAGAGCGTGCTGCCGCCAAGCCTCACGACAGTGCCGCGTGTGGGCAGGAAGCACGGCAGCCCGACCTCCCCGCGTTGTTGATGAAATAGGAGGGGTCGGCAAAGGGGCGAGAGGGGCAGCCCCGGCCCCAGTGTCCCTGCAGCTGGTCCAATTGGGGGTCACATGTCCCGCAGGATCACATCCAGGCCCGTTTAGGCGCTGCCCCCGCGCCCATGGCCACCAGCTCTCCAGGCGCACGTGCTCTCCTCTGCCTCCCGCTGGCTCTGCCCAGCCTGCTGCCTCTGCCTGGACAGTGACGTCCTCCGTGCTTCCAGGCCATCCTTCTCACACACTTGCCCCGGCACCAGGAGCCCTTCCTGACCCTTGGCCCCCGTCTGGGACCTCCTCCAAGATCCCCAGGCCGGGCCTGCCTCTTTCACAGCACTGATCACACCGCCTGCCCCCCCCAAAACGTGAGCTACTCCTTGGCAGCAACTGGCACATGGCTGCTTTCTATTGTGTGTTTGTTGAATGAATGAGTGAATGAATGATAAACTGAGTGGCTGAGCTAACAGGATCTTGGAGATCCTCTGGACTATTATGGGGGAAACTGAGGCTCAGAGCAGGGGTGTGCCTCGACCAAGGCCACTGAGCAGTGGGGCAGAGCGAGGCCTGGACCCTGAGCTCCTGCCTCCCTGTCCAGTGCTCATCCCCCCAGCGGATTGTGGTGAAGATCCCTGGGGCTGGGGCCCTGCCCTCGCTTTGATGGTCTCTCCCTTCCCCTGGGGTTCTCACTGCTCCTCAAGCTCCGTCCGCTCTCTCTGAGCTGGAGACGCCCAGCTGCCGCTTCTCCATCTTGGACGCCTGAGGCTTGGCTGAGCTATGGGCTCTGAAGACGTGAATGAGGGGGCTGGAGGGCACAGCTGGGAGCTTCACTCCTGGAGTCCCTGGGCCCTGTGTCCTTCATCCTCCCGACCTCTCGGAGCCCGGATGCTTGGAGGACAGGCGCCAGGATGGACAGCACCTCTGGCCCCTGGGAGGTCATGGAGGCTGAGCGAAAGGTAATCCAGGATGGACTACGGTGGGCGACTTCTTCTGCCTGTGTGCAGGAAGCTCCCAGGCCCTATGAGGCCATGGGATGGGCCAGGAGCCCAACAGGCAGCTCGTGGTCACTGGGCAGAGCTGTCCTGGTGTTGATGGCGCAGCAGACCGCCCAGGTGTCTCCCGTTCCCGTCAAGGTGGACGCTAACAAGCCACAAGTGTGATTACGAAGGCCAGATGGGTGGGGGTCCAGCGCAGCCCGTGACAAATGGGAAGGGCCTGGGCCAGCGCATTCCTGTGGGGGGACACACAGTGACAAGGCCCCCTGCAGGACTGGCCAGTGGTGGTCAGTGGGGCGAGATTAAGGAGGACCAAGGGAGAGGGAGCCCAAGGACCAAGTTCCAGCGCCAGCCTGACCTCGGCTCCCATGTCCTGAGCCATGTCAGCATTTCTAGACATCCCTTTCCCCATCTGGAAAAAGAGGGCATTTGTCTCAATTCCACTTCTCAACTGGGGGCACCGTCACTTTGCGGGGGCAGAGCAGAGTCTTGTGGCTGGGAAGCAACACACATGTTCATGTTCTGATGTTATGCACCCCCCCCAACCTGGGCACCTCCCACCATTCCTGCCAGAATTGACCTCCAGGCCCCGTCCTCCACTCATGCCTTGACAGTTCTGGGGAGGACTTCCTGTCTGTAAGGTGGGGTTGCCCAGAGGTGAAGGGATGGAATGTGCCCTGATAAACCACCCCACTGAGCCCATCATGTGAGCATTTTAGAGCCATTATCTCATGTCATCCATCCACCCACCCACCCATCTGCCCACCCTTCCGTCCACCCGTCCACCCGTCCGTCCACCCACCCATCCACCCGTCCACCCACCCACCCGTCCACCCGTCCACCGATCCATCCATCCACCC
>NW_025802859.1:7173-23522 GCF_021613505.1 Equus quagga
CGATCCATCCATCCACCCGTCCACCGATCCATCCATCCACCCATCCACCCATCTGTCCATCCAGTCACCCACCCGTCTGTCTATCCATCCGTCATCCATCCACCTATCCATCATCCATCTATCAGCCAGCCAGCCATCCATTCACTCATTCAACAAACATTCACAGAGGGTCTTGACCCAAGGACGGAGGGATAGCAGTGACAGAAACCGGCAAAGCCCCTGCCTCCTCCTGAGGAATGGGCTTCAGGGGTGGGGAGATGACCACAGACAACCTCTACCCTGGATCTCACTCCCATTTCTCTGACAGGAAAACTGAGATCCTGAGGCTCCAGCATAAGAAAATACGCTGTTTGTACTTTGCACCATAACCAAGAAGAAAGCAGGGGGGTGCCAGACTGTCTAAGTGGGGAAGGGGGTTGGGGTCTGTCCCACCGTCTGAGCAGAGGATCTGCCACCACCCCCATGAACCTCGTGCGTCTGTCCCTCTGCCCTGGGTCCTCTGCCGTGTGGGTGTGGCGCTGATGGTGACCGTGGGCCAGTGCCGGGGGCGGAGGCGTTGGGCATATTGACTGTATTTGGCAATCATTGCTGTATTTATAGGGCTTGATGGGGATAAAAATAAAGCGAGGAGTTGCCGTGTGAGTCACTGCAGAGCGCTGCGCCATGTGCGCTCTCTGCCTCTCCCACCTGCATTCAGGGCCTGGGGACGGGCAGGGGGCAGGGACACGTGGGCCCAGGACGATGTGTGGACCTGGTGGTGGGCATCAGTGAAGCCATGTGCCCCAGCCATGTGCCCAGCTTTGAGTGGGGTCCCCACAACCATGGCCCCTGCTTCTCCTACCCAGGCATCCCTGTGTCCAAGGCCTATGCCAGTGGAATGTCCAAGGAGACAGGAGCTCAGCATGTGACCAGGCAGGGCTCAGTGTGGGAGCAGGGTCAGGGCTCAGAGTGTGAGCAGGGTCAGGGCTCAGTGTGTGAGCAGGGTCAGGGCTCAGAGTGTGAGCAGGGTCAGGGCTCAGAGTGTGAGCAGGGTCAGGGCTCAGAGTGTGAGCAGGGTCAGGGCTCAGAGTGTGAGCAGGGTCAGGACTCAGAGTGTGACCAGAGTCAGGGCTCAGAGTGTGAGCAGGGTCAGGCCTCCGTCTGGGCCCAGAGGTAGGAGGCCTCCTATAGTCCTGAAACCCCAGGCAGGACCACGACTCTGGTCCTGTCTGGGAACCTGCGTGGATTTGAAAGTGTCCCTGTCCGGCCCCCACAGTCCAGATTCTCTTCGCCTCAGATGGCCGTTGTGAGTGCTTCCCAGGCTGGGGAGGCAGCGCTGTGCAGAGGACGAGGACGGGAACCCTGCGGCCCCGCCCTGTCTCAGGTCTCCCCACCCCTGTCCTCCGGAGAGTCTGGCCTCCTCCCCAGCTAGTTCCATCGTCTGTTTTTGCTTTGAGCTCGGCTGCTGAAAGTCAGCCCCGCCTAAGTCACAGCGTTCAGGAGGACGACGTGCGCAGCCAGTGATGGAGCAGCGCCTCCCCGCCTGGGAGCTGCCTGCCAGATGCACGGAAGGCGCGGAAGCGAGCGCGTGCTTTGCCACCAAGCCCGTCTGCTCCGCAGCCATGGAGCTTGCAGCAGCTTCCGTGGAGACCCCGAGGTTCCCCTTCTGGCTGAGGCGCCCCGTTCCCCACTGCTCCCTCTGTGGGACTGGCCCTGGCTAAAAGGAGCTTCCTTGTCATCCACAGGGCAGCCTGTACCCCAGGAATGGTTGATGTGGGCTGCAGAGGCCCAGACCCCCTGCGCCAGGCTGGGACAGCTCTGTAGGGCCATCCCAGCTCCTATGCAGCCGGCCGAGGCCTCCAGGACAGCGGCAGCGGAGCAGTCTCTCCCTCCACCTAGCCCCACCTCCCTTACCTCTCCAGGAGCTGTCAACTTTCCCCGGTAAACTTCCAGCAGGCAAATCTCCATCTCAGAGTCTGCCTCCAGCTGAATCCTCTTTCCTGTGGGACTCAATTCTGCCTGGGCCTCATTGCTGTAGCTCCCCAGACCTGGTCAGGCCCTCCCAGCCTTCCCTGCCTCTTGTCTGCCAGGGCTGCTAATCTACTGGGGGATGCAGGTTTTGAAGGCCACAGGGCCACCAGTTTTCATGTCACAGATGGGAGCTTGTCTGAGAACTGGGGAGCAAGATGGCTCGCCTACCACTGTGGGCGCTCACCCCGCGCTGCGCCTGGCCTCCAGGCCCCCGGCGCTCCCGCCAACACGGGACATGGCTCTGTTGGCAGGAACCAGGGTGCTCAGCCGGCGGACCCCGAGATCCCCCTCCCTCAGGTCCTGCAGCTGGGCCTGCTCGCCCTCCCTCAGCCCTGCCCACCCGTGCCGGCTGACTCCTCTCTCTGCCTGGAGCCCCTGGGTGCCCTTGAGCCCAGCCCCCCGGGCCCGGGTGGGAGCTGCACCACCAGGCAGAGTCTTCAGGAACTTGCAGTAGAGGAACTGGATGTTAGACCCCTCATTCTGAAGATGGGCTCTGAGAGGGTGGGTGGCTAACGGCCCGTGACAGAGCATCCAGCCCCCTCCAGCTGCCTCCTCGCTCAGAACCTCCCCGGGCTCAGGTGGCTGAGGGCCCGGAGCAGGGTCTATTGGGCCACAGCCTTGGCTGGCCTGCCGGGCTCTCACGGCAGGGTGGAGCGGGGAGGGCTGGTGTGGACAGCACGGACCCCCACGGTCGTGCAGAGGTGTGCGCACAGCTCCGAGTAGTGTTGGCCACACCTGGAAGGTGAGAACGGGGCTGTGAGGTGGAGAAAGGGGAGCAGGGCCACAGTGAAACGGGGTCGAGGAGACCTGGAGTGGGCGGAGGGGAGGGCATGGGGCAGGCCCACCCCGGAGGAGCTGGGGCAGCAGAGGCAGAGGGACCGGACACGGGGCCTGGGGGAGGGGCAGGACTCAACAGGGGTGCTGGGGGAGGGGGGGACCCCAGATGGGAGCGGGGGGAGGGGGAGACCCAGGTGGAAGCCAGGGGAGGGGGAGACCCCAGACGGGAGCCAGGGGAGGGGGAGACCCCAGACGGGAGCCGGGGGAGGGAGGCTACTCAGGCTCTGGCGCAGGTGGAGTGGGCTCTCCACACCTGGGCACCCTATCCGAGGATACCCTATCGGCTCAGGGCTGGAACCCCAGGCCAGGCTGGTGGCAGGGAGGAGCTGTTCCCGCCTTCTTGGAGCTTCATGGGTCTCCATCCTGTGCAGGATGGGAGGCTTCGGCAGACCACCCACCACCAGCCCCCCAGGGCACTCTGGGCCCACCTGGCCCAAGGGCCTTCTGAGGGGTGGGGCTGCTCTCCTGCGGGGGGCCCTGAGAAACAGGCTGACACCTCCCCGGCAGCCATTAAATGCCCTTTGCTCTGCAGGACGGGTCCTCAGGGACCCGGGCTTCCCTCCTCCCAGCACGCACGCCGCACCTCCTCCCCGATTTGAGCTTTTGTTTCCCAAAACTGCTCCCCACCAAGGATAGGCCGCCTGCAACCCTCTGAAAGGCAGCTCTGCACTCCTGAAAGCCAGTCATTCCTTTCAAGGGATGAGGGTTGAGGGCCAGCAGCGGGAGGGAGCACTGTGGATGCCCATGCCTGGCCGGGCCCTCTGGCTGCCCCTCCTCCAAGCACGCCCACCCACCCCAAGGCCAGGCTGCATCCCAGGTCTTCTTGCCCTTCCAGGACCCTTGGCCTCTCCTCCCCTCTTACCCCTCCACATGTACCCAGGCGCTGCCCTGCTGGGCTCCCTGTGAGGACACAGGGCAGCCTGGCCCTGCCACAGCCTCTAGCACTTGTCCCTCATTTGTACCCTCCAGCGTCCTGGGCTCCCAGGAACCACCAACAGGCATCCACTCCTACCCCTTCACAAGGCAGAAGGGATGGAGGCGCAGCCTCGCTGGTGTCGAGACCCCTCCTCACACTGCTCCCTCTCCTCGAGGGGCTCCAGCCCATCAGCATCCTTCAGCATGGTCCAGGCCCGTGCGGGAGCACCCTGGAGCTGTCCTGGAGTGGCGATGAGACCTGGCCTCTGCAGGGATGGGTCCTGCCGTTTGCGTCAGCTCACCTTGGTTCCTCCTGACACTCTTTGCCTCCCGGGCTGACCGCATGGTCCAAGCCCCTGCAGACTGTCCCGTGAGGCCAGTGGATTGCTGTCAGGGCTCTTCCGTGTGGAGGTCAGCAGAGGTTCCCGGGCCAGGCGGCCAGAGTCTGATCCCCACGCCGCGGCCCCCTGCAAAGGCCTCTGCATAAGTTACTTGGCATCTCTGTGGTTGTTTCCTCATCTGTAAGATGCAAGTCAAAAACAGCACCTCCTCACCTCCTCGTGGGGCCGCTCAGAGACGAAAGGAATCAGATGTGTCCATACTCAAAGTAGGGCTGCCCATCGAGAGTATTCAGCGATGGGGCCTCGGCTATTTACCACCCTCTCCCTCTCCCCCACCTTGAACGGTGAAGGGATTTCATTGGGGGATGGCGCCTCCCCACTCCCGGGGACAAGGCAGGGGTCAGAGGAGCCGGGGGCAGGCATGGCAGCCTGCAGAAGACCACACCCTCTCACCGACAGCCCCAGTCGGCTTCAGGCTGGGCCCACACACCAGGAGGTGTGTGGAGACAGTGGGCATTCCTGCTGCTGGGCAGAGCTGAACGGTCACACCACCCTCAGTCATTGCCTCCACTTCCCCACCTGGCTTCCACCCTGACGTGGCCACATCCTCGGCACCTTGTTGGTCTCCACCGTCACTCCCATGGGGTCACCCCACAGCCCCTCTGCTGCGGCCACGTCACTATGCAATCACCGACCCTCTGCCCCATTGCTGTCGTGTCCATCTCCCCGCCCCGGGAGGCCCAGCGTCGTTCCTCCCATTCTCAGTCCCAGGACTTCTTATCCCTCGTGTCTAACAGGGGCTTGCCTTTCTCATCCCTTTGATGACAAGAAAGGATGAGACTTCGGGACAAACGTCGGCTGTTGGCACAGTGGGCCGGCATCCAAGGAGAAGACGAGGCTCCTCCTTAGGGGATAAGGAAGGAGGCTTGGTCTTAGGCAGGGAAAGAAAATTTCATCTTATTGGAAAGAGTGCAAGAAACTTCAGGAGGTCGGGTGAGGACGCTGCCCCCGCCCGCCCCTCTGGATTTGGGGACGTTCCAGGGACTGGAGCCATGCTCAGGCCATGGTCAGTGATGGCTCCGGAGGGGGAGGTCCCACCCTCGCCTGCCTCACCTTCTGGCCTGGTTAGCTTCATCCCCGCCTTCGGCACACGGGCCAATGCCTCAGCTCGGCAGGTCAAGCCTAGACTCCCCACAGTGGACACGGATGGCGGGTCTATGACTCCCCACCGTTGGAAAGACAGACAAGCAATGGGGGCAGGGACCCCACTCCCTCTTGCCTTCCACTCCTGTTTGGTGTCCCTTGGTGAACTTCCTGGGGGTTGAGGCCGTCGAGGGGAGGTCTATGTTGGGAGTATCTGGGGTTCTGGTGCTAGAGAGATGGAGCAGGCTTGCTTTGGACTCCCCTCCACTGACCGTGGCCGTGAAACCAAGACAGAGTGCACAGAGCAGCCGCAGGAGGACTCTGAAAAGTCCAGGTTAGCCCGTGATGGCATACGGTAGCATTCGAAGCACCCTCAAGTCGGTGGTGAGGGTCCCCCTTTTTCCCTCTGGTGTTCTCTGGCTTGGACTCAAGGCAGCTCAAAGTCTGGGAATGGGTGTCGGTGCCCACAGGGAGAGGTCGAAGAAAACCCCTCTCTTCTGACTCGAAGAACAACCAATTCCCATTTGGTCTCTCTTTCCCCTGTTAGCTCACATCCCAGCCCCCAGCGCTCCCCTCGCCGTGGCCACAGGGCAGCAGCAGCGGTGGCCTGCGGGCATTCAAAGAGCGACAGGAGGGCAGGCTCCCTTGGTCCGGAGCTGTGCTCTCAAGAAGGCGAGGTGGACCCACGTATTTCCTCTTTTGCTCTATCCTTACTCACGTGGCGCTGGATGTGGGCACAGTCGTGGGAAGTGCACAGCAGAGCGCCCTGATGAAAACCCCACCTTTTGGCCAGAAGACCAAAGGAAGGAGTCTCAGGGAGCAGAGGGCACCGGGAAGACAGAGAGGGGGCCGGGGGAGTGACCCCTCACAGTTGATCGTGGTTGCCGAGGGGCAGCCCTGAGCTGAGCATGCATGGGCTCCAAGCAGCATACCAACAGCCCTGAGAAGTCACCCGGGGGGACACTGCCCAATCCTGCAGTGGCCACTGGACGCTCACACAGGACAGATCTGAATAGCACGGAAAGGCTTTGAACTCTGACCTGACATAGGAATCACAACCCCTGAAGACAGGTCAGGACTGGCAGCCCAGACCCACGTGGGTTGATTGCCTGCTAGAGCAAAAGTTACCTACATCTTCGTACGACTCAGAACACACTCAGAGCCATATGAAAATAACATTCAGAATTTCCAGGATGCAATCCAGAATGACTTTGGCATATGAAGAAACAGGAAAATCACAACTTGCATTTTGCTTGGAACAAAACAATAAACAGCAGCCAACTGGAGATAACACAGATGTTAGGATTATGAAATGAGGACTCAAAAGCAGCCATTATAGAGGTGTTCCAATGAGGAAGGGCAAACGCTGTTGAAATAAATGGAAATGTGGGATGCCTCTGCAGAAAAGGAAGGTATAAAGAAGAACCAAATGGAAACTTTAGAACTGAAAATACACAAGCAAAATAAAAACACTCGTGGTATGAGTTCAATAGCAGAATGGAGATGGCAGAAGAAATAACCAGTGAACATGAACACAGATCAGTAGAAAGTGTCCGACATAAAGAGGAGAGGAGGAGAGATTCAAAGGAGGAAAACAGAGCCTCTGGGGCCTGTGGGATCATATCAGAAGGCCTAGTAGTTGCAAACTCAGACTCCCAGAGGGGATGAGAAAGAGTGTGATGCAGAGAAAATATCTGAAGAAAGAATGGCTGAAAATTCCCAAATTCAGTAAAAGACATAAACCTACAGATTCAGAAAGATCGAAGAACCAAAGAAATTCATTCTCAGGTCCATCAAAATCAAACTGCCGAAAACGAAAGACAAAGAATAAACTCTTGAAAGCAGACAGAAAAATAACAAATTGTTTATAAGGGGAAAAATGATCCAAATGACTTTGGATTTCTCATCGGAAACCATCACGGCCAGATGGAAGTGGAATAATATTTTCAAAGTGCTAAAAGAAAAGAACTGAGGTTCAGAATTCTGTATCCAGTGAAAACATCTTTCGGGAATGAAGGTGAAATAAAGACCATCCCCAATGACGGAAAGAAGGGACCTCTGCCTCTGCGCTAATTCTGGAACTTCCCGCAAGCCTGTCTTTGTTCTGAAATAAAAAGTTAGGGGAAAAAAGGGCAAAAGACTTGAACAGACACTTCTCCACAGAGGATATTCGCATTACAAATAAGCACATGGAAAGATATTCAACATCATTAGTCATTAGGAAAATGCAAATTCAAGCCATAATGTGACACCACTTCACACCTGTCAGAATGGCTAAAATAAAAAATATCAACTGTAACAAGTGCTATGACAACATGGAGTGACAGGGACTCTCAATGCTGGTGGGAATGATGCAAAGCGGTACAGCCACTCTCGAAAAGTTGGCCAGTTTCTTGTGAATCAGACATGCACGTACCATGGGAGCCGTGGGACTCCTAGTCAGAGGTTCCCCCTCCGGCGTATTTAACCAAGTGGAGCAGACACTTGTCTTCCCAGGAGCCTGGACACGGTGGTCAGTGCATCTTTATTTGTAACAGCCCCAAAGTGGAAACTGCCCAATGTCCTTCCACGGCCAATGGAGAAACAGACTGCGGTACCTCCACACCGTGGAATAGTACCCAGCAGGAAAAGGAAACAAACCTTCGTACAGGCGATGATGCAGAAGCGTCAGTGGCGTTACACTGAGTGGAAGAAACCAGCCTGGAAAGGCGGGGGCATGCTGTACGATTGCATAGATACCACATCCTCAAAAAGACGAAACTACAGTGATGGAGGACCCCCGAGTGTGAGCAGGGGCTGGGGGTCGGGGAAGGTGTGCATGCAGATGGGTAGCATGGGGGAGTCTTCTTAGGATAACGAAGCTGTTCGTTTCCTGATTGTGGTGGCAGTCAAACAAATATAAAAATACGTTAGAACTTAGAGAACTCCACCTTAATCAGTTTTACCTGTCTGGCATGAGAGCCTCAGACCGGGGGATGGCCAGGTTTCAGGAGCATTCCTGGTGGGAGCATGTGGGGTGGGGGCAGCGGTGTCCTCATGGGCTCGGGTGTTCTCATCCTGACCACATGATGGATGGTCACGCTCGGCCCCAGCAGAGCTCCCTTACCACCGACATTTGCACTTGGTGCCTCCCATCTCCCATCTTCCTGCCGCTTCCCTCTGGGTGTTCTGTCTCCTGTCTGACTGTCTGAGGGCAGGGGCACCCCTCCCATTAGACTGGCAGCTCTCCAAAGGAGATGAGATGGAGACTGGGGTTTCCTGGAGCCTACTGTGCACAGCCTCTGGCTGGCTGCGAGGTGGAGCCGTTTGCCCCATTCTGCAGGTGAGGCCTCGGAGGCCCAGCGGGGGGCGGTGGTGGGTACAGGAGGGACCAGGATTTGAATGCAGGACCGCCTGAAGCCAGTGGCCACCCCTCCCAGGACAGAGGTCAGCTCTCCTCTGCTTCTGTCTTATCCTCAGGTCAGGTCTGCACAGACTCTGTCCACCATCGAAGGGCATCACAGGGCCTGGGCGGGCAGAGGACAGCGGCGATGCTGGGCGGGAGCCGGGAGCTGGTGCAGGGATTACCCAAGGCCTCCGCAGGGCCCCCAGCGTGGGGGACGACTAGGGTGGGGGTTTTGCACCCGCAGACCTCTGGGGTGGGGGCCAGGACTCGGCTGCCTGCCTGCCAACGATTCCACTTGTAGCAGTCAAAGTGGATTGTGCCGAGCACCCCTCCTGCTGCAGGAGAGGACTTGCTAATTAATTAAGTGACACTTGGCTCCTGCAAGGCCGGGAGTGACAAGGGCCCCACAGCTCTGAGGATCTGGGGCGAGGCAAGGAGGGCAGGAGGTGGGCGCTGCGGGTGGCGGGTCAGGCCACTGCGGGCTCACGGGCAGGGAAGCCAGAGGACCGGCCCTCTCTGCTGGCCATGGGGCCACTTGCAGCTCCTGGGGGCCAGGCGGGCACAGCCCTGAGGCCTAGCACACTTGGCCCACTCCTCCCCTCTCTGCAGCAAGCCGGCCCGTTCCCTCATCTGGACAGTCCCCTCTGGGTTGCAGCTGCAGTGTGACCGTTGGGTGGTCTGCCCCACACCCACCCATGGGGGTCTTCTCTGAGTTGGCCTGCTCTGCCTCCTCCCTGCCCAGAGTGTGTGAAGGGATCGCTTCCTCAGCATCTGTCTGACCATCTCTTGCGTCCCTTGCTTGCTGATGGGTGCTGAGGCCCGGCCGAGGACTGAGCCTGGACCTCTGAGGGCAGGTCCTACACTGGGATTGCCCCCCCATGCCCAGGAGGTGGCGTCTGGAGCCACCTGCCCAAGGCCCTCGTTACCCAGTGCCCCTTCCTTCTTGGGAATAGAACCCTGGGTCTTCAGCTGGGTGAGTAGCTGTCAAAGTAAAGACTTCACCTCCCAGCCTGCTTTGCAGCAGAGTCTAAGTTCTGACCAATGGGATTCACGGGAAGTGAAGTGTACAACTTCTGGGAAGTACCCGTAAAGATCAGGGCAGAGCTTCTCCCCTTGTCCTTCCCGCTGGCAAGAAGGCAGATGCAACCATTAGAGCTCAAGCAGTCACCTCGGACTACGAGGTATGAGACGCACGAAAAGGAAGAACTATGTGGGGTGCAGATGAGGGCCGAGGATGCTCAATCATGCCGCTCCATGAAGAGAGCGTTCATGAAGACAGAGTCAACACATGAGGATGAGACAAAGAAAGGAGGTTTGCAGAGAAGCATGGCTGGAGCCCTGATCGCACTTTGCCTGAAACCCATACAGTCTAGACTTCCCATTTACATGAGTCAGTCTATTCCCTTTACAGTTTAAGCCAGCTTGAGTTGGGTTTTCTGTTACAGGCTACTGAAAGCTACCCAGAATATACTGTGGGGAAGACATGTGCTATGAGAGAGGCACACAGCTCAGGCATCCTGAGAGGGGAGGGTCCTGAGGAAGGAAAGGAGCCTGGGGCACACAGGGAAGGCTTTCTGTAGGAGGAGGAGCACTGAAGGGCAGGGGGTGAGGCACTCCATACACTCAGGGGCGGGGGGGGGGGGGGGGGAATGGTGCGGCCATTCCCTCGGTGGGGAAGGGCTGGTGCCCAACACAGCGTGTGAGCTTTTCCACTTTACCAGTCTCCATTTGGCCCAATTTAAAATTCGCAGGTGGCACTTCACACCTTCCGGGGAACTGTGAAAAGCACAGCGGTGACCTTTATACAGTCAGTGAGGTTTCTCCAGTCGTGCCCCCCAGGTTCTCCAGGGCCACAGGGGTTTGCCACTCCACCCTCCTCCTCTCACACACATGCCAGGCATGCATACACACGTGTGACAAATGTGCACGGGCACTTATTCTATGAGGTCTGCACACAGCTCATGTTTACATTCACATGAGTGCCCTCCGTGTGTGTACGTGTGTGTGTGCCAGGTGTTTGTGCAATGCACTGATAACATGTTCATGCCCGTGCATGCATACATGTGGGGGAGCACAGACATGCACGCGTGCCATGTGCATGCAGATGTCTATGTGTACACGCATATACACACAGGATGCACCCGCGCTGCACTCTGTGTCTACACGAGATGCATGTGCATATGTGCACAGGTGTGTACGCACACACACACAAACACACACACGTGCATGCACACACACATGGGTTGCATGGGTTGCAGACACCTACTGTCCTGTCAATTCGGCAGTGGCTGAGGCACTGCAGGAGTACAGGCTGAGCTGGGCGCAGCCAGACCTGAGGCCCGCATTGTGGCAGAGCCGTAGGTGTCTCCGACCAGACTCGGGGCACAGCTGTGCCAGCGCAGAGGTCAGGGAGCCCAGCTCTGTGTTCCTCTGCTCCAGGCCGTGCCAGAGCTCAGGCCGCCCCCTCCGACCCACACTGCCACACTCACTGGTCTGCAACATGGGCGTCCCTCCTGCCGCCTGGGCTCTCAGGAAGCAGCCGGAGACAGGGTGGGGGACACACCAGGACGCCCTCATGTCAGGGTCGTTCCCGCCCCTCCTCGCTGATGTTGGGGAGCCACCTGCTGTGCTCCATCTCTGAAATGAGGCTTCCGGAGGCGTGGAGGTTGCATGTAGACGTCCCTGGACCTTGCGGTGCCTGAGTCCCAGGGACGCTCTGATGTGTCTGCCCATCAGGCCTCCATCTTGGCTTTGGGGCACAGCAGGCAGCTCCTTCCCAGCCCCCAGGGGATCTCAGCGCCAGCACCAGCAGGGGGCAGTGAGCTGAGCCCGTCCTCCAGCGGGAAACCTAGATTCTGCTCTTCACCGAGATGGGTCCGGACCCCGCTGGCTGGGCTGGGAAGTGGGGCGCCGCGCAGCAGGGGCCACGTGTGGCTGAGGGTGGAGGAATGTCCAGCACCCGCGGTCAGCTCTCTGGCTCCAAAGGCCTTGTCTGTCAGGTGACTCCTGATCCCCAGGGCTGGGGCAGGGAGACAGGAGGAAAGTCCTCTGTGTCATTCCTCCTTGGACTTGTTGGGAAACGGCCTCCCCCACATCTCAGGGGCTGGGGAACTGCTGTTCTTCACGCCATCTAAATCCGGGCCCGGCAGGTTGCCGGCGGCCGTGGGCATGAAGGAGGTCAGCCCAGGAGGGACGAACCGCACAGCCGTGGCCCCGTTTGTGACCCACATCGCCGGGCTGTCCCACTCTGGGCACTGCGGGAGTGCACGCTGGGGTGTGACTCCAGGGGTGTGGGCGTGCGCTAAGACCGTCACCTCTTTACACACAAACACACATACGCCCTGCTGCACCGTCCTTATAGCCACCCTCAGGGACCTGCCCCTGGCCTGCCACCCACCCCACACCATCCAAGAGGCTGGGCTCTGGGCCGTGGACCTGTCCGGGCAGGAGCCGGACTGGGCAGCCCTTCACGCCAGGCCCCGTGGTGACCCACCCAGCACAGGGTCTTCTCCACGTCAATATCTCTGTCCCCCAATTCCATCAGTGACACCACCCCTACCTGCCACGTTCCCTCCCACCCCCTGGCCCTTGGGGAATATTCTGACTGCACCAGCGTGACCTCGAGGAACACAGACACAGACGAGTGACGTGATTGGCCCCAGGTCCCAGAGGTCAGAGCTGGGATTTGAGCCAGTCCTGCCCAGCAGCAGGGACCCTCCTTGCCTGCCTGACATCAGCATCACCCCTGGCCCCGAATGCCACCCCGTCCTCAGGATCGGCCACCTTTGCCATCAGCACTGCGTTGCCGTCTTCTTAAGTCCATGTCATCCTCCCTCTAACCAGCATCCCAGCCCCGCCAGCCCCAGCCCCACCGCCGACGTCCTTATTTCTGTAGTGCAGAAGTCCTGGAACCGGGGAGAAGGGTGCCGTCCACCGCGGCACATCTCTCCCCCCAGCTCCATCTTCGCCAGGCACCGTGGCGGGGCCGGTGGCCACCACCTGCCGCTGGCCTTGCCTGCAGAGGGTCTCTCAATGACACCATGTGCTCTTCGTGGCCTGTGGCAGGCGGGGGCTGCACCAGGTGCCGGGAGCCTCACCCCCCGGGGGCCCTCCTGCCAGCCCCTGCCCTGGCTGGCCTGTGTGGCTCTGCTGCCCCCAGCCCCGCGTGGCTCTTGGCCGGTCCCTCTGCTGAGCTGACGCCCCGTGTGAGCACTGACGGACGCTCTGGGTCAGCTGCAGTGGTTTCTGAGGCCTGTTGATTTCTCCTTTTTGCGTCCAAGTCCTTTTTCTCCCTGTAAATTGGTGCAGCACAGGGAGCGCACAATTCCTCCTCCTGG
Organism: Equus quagga; assembly: GCF_021613505.1. NCBI lineage: Eukaryota > Metazoa > Chordata > Mammalia > Perissodactyla > Equidae > Equus > Equus quagga. Next base: position 20,142 of record NW_025802859.1, read on the forward strand.
TTCCCATCTCGCCATGCTCCCCTCCCTGCTGCCTTAATTATCCAATTTGTAATATTTCATCTCCCCGCGAACACCCCGACCGGTTAAAATATATATGTATTTTTAATTTTGAGGCTCCTAATTTAATCTGGCAGGCAACATCCTGCCATTCAATGGCACATCTCCCGCTGAATCACATTCCAGGCCACCAAGCACCCCGGCCTCCTGCCCGTCCTGCCAGCCGGCCGCGTGTGGAGGGGCGCAGGTGCGGGCGCGGGGGCCTCGGAGGCAGGCCCGGGCTGGGCAGGCAGTGCCCGGCCCCAGGAGTGTCCTTTCCCGGAGAACCCACAGGCTCCGCCGTGGAACCCTGCGGGAGGCTCCTGGCCCAGAGTGTCAGGACCAAAGCAGTCGGCTGGAGCCTGCCCGTCTCCCTCGCCTTCCTCTCTCCAGGGCCTGGCAGGTGCGAGGGAGGGGCTGTCGACAGGTGAGGGTCTGGAGGCCCCAGGCAGGTAGCAGCTGCCCCTTCCTGACCTGCGTGGGGACAATGGTGCCTGAGGGGACAAGGAAGCACAACCCACAGCCCTGTGCCCCATGGCCAGGCCTGGCTCTGATGAGGCTGGAGGGCTTGCCCAGGGACTGACTAGAGCCGTCACCTCCCACCGTTGGCTGGGAATGACTTTAGCATCCCTGAATTAGTGAACGTCCTCCTTGTAAGCGAAGTGTCCCCCAATGCTTTGCTCGTTCATCATACCTTCGGTCGTTGGCTCGTTTGTTTGTCCAGAGCGTGTCCGGCGGGCCAGTGGGAGGGACGCGGGGGATTCAGAGACGAGGTCTGTCGGAAGGCGGGGTTGCTGGTCAGGACGGCCTGGTGTGCTTGGAGCTGGAGGTGGCAAAGGGAAGATGATCCCCCAGGCAGCGGGGTCTCACTGGCCGTGGCGGCCACTCCCACTGGTGCTCACACCAGGGCCCTGAACCTTGTCACACCTGGTCCAGCCCTGGCCTCCGGGCCCCCTCCCTTCTGCCACTCCCAGGGCCTCCGGGCAGTAGTCTGCAGGCCCCTCCAGGCCTTCTGGCCGACCTACTCCAGCTCCGACGTCTCTCTTCCCTCTGCCTCTCAGCCTCCAAGGTCGATGGGAACACCTGAGGAACAGGGAAAGACAAATGGAAACCACAAGGAGACGGCCATCTGTCCCCCAGGCAGGACCGGCTGCAATGACAAGTGTAGTAAGAGCCAGCACCCTGAGGGTATGTGCGCCCTAGGGAGCATCCATGCTGGGGAGCAAGCTGGCCATGCTGGGACAGCTCAGCTGTGCCTGCCCTTTGATTCCTCTGTTTCTGCGTGTGCACCCTAGAGAAATTGCACCCCAAGCACCCGAGGCATCACGAGGAGGACGTCTGTGCGGCTTGTCACAGAGAGAGCAAGCACACGTACTCTGCTTGTGCGGGCCGGCAATGGCTCTGAGCTTGTCCACACAACAGCTCATTTAATGTACGTGACATTGGGGAAATGGCAGCTCCAGGAATGGGGCCAGGGACAGGAGAATGGACAGAAGCATGGTGGTCCAGTCCACGATGGAGTACTATGCAGCCGTGAGAAGGAGTGAGCACAGAGCTGCAGCCATCGGCACAGATTCGTCACACAAACGTAGAGCTGGGTCAACTGCTGAAGGGCCTGGACGTGGGATGCTGCTCGCCCGCGTCACAGGGACCTGCAGACGCCTCAGTGCACTGTTTGGAGCAATGCACACAACTAGGGGTGGGTAAGGAAAGAGGCAGAGGGACGATCCACTCAAGCACAAGTGGAAGACGGGCGACAAGAGGACCCGAACGTCGTGGAGAACACGTGCGTGTTGGCAATCTTTTCACCCCTTAAAAACAGAAAAGAGGGGCCAGCCCTGCGGCTGAGTGGTTAAATTCACACGCTCCATTTCAGCAGCCTGGGGTTCGTGGGTTCGGATCCTGGGTGCAGACCTACACACTGCTCATCAAGCCATGCTGTGGTGGCGTCCCACATAGAAGAGCTAGAATGACTTACAACTACGATATACAATTATGCACTGGGGCTTTGGGGAGGAAAGAAAAAGAAAGGAGGAAGATTGGCAAGAGATGTTAGCTCAGGGCAAATCTTCCTCACCAAAATGCATACTTAAAAAACAGAAAAACAAAAACAAAAGAGAAAAGATCTGAAGCAAAGATGACAAAATGCTAAGGTCTGTTGAAGCTGGGTCACAGGCCGGGTGGCCCCCATGTGTGTTGTCCCCTCATTTTGCAGCATACTTGAAATATTATATTAGCCAAGATTTAAAAGAGAAAACGCATCAGTGAAGATGTGTTGCTGACACTCCACTGGCCCTCGCAGTGAGGTGCAGGTGCTCTGGTCCCTGAGGGGAAGGGGACAGGAGGGGCATTCGAGGCTCCTGGGCCATCCAGGGCGGCAAGCTTGGAGCGGAGGTCCTCCTGGACGCTCTGTGAATGTCCCAGTGGCTGCTTCCGAAGGCTCCAAGTCTACATGAAAGCCCCTCCTAACAGTTTAGGGAACCCATCCCCAACTGGCCCAGGGAGAACAGGGCCCCCTTTTCTCTCCCTGGGACCCTGACCCCTGCCAGCGCTCAGGGAACACTCAAGTGTTGATTCCCAGAAAGGGTCCTTTGACAGCCACAGCTCCCTCCTTGTAAGTGAGCAAGCTTGAGCGGGTGACATCCACTGGGGTCCCTGCAAAGGCTCAGGTGGCATTTGAGGCCACGTGGGACACAGCAGGGTTAGCAGGATCCTGGGATCAGAAGAACAGACCCCTGGTCTGGCTCTGCCCTGCCCGTCTGTGTGATCCAGGCCCTGCGCACCAGCTGTGTGTATATGTGAGTGAGACACTGGGCGGGGGGTGGGGTGGTGCTTTGGTGTCTGCATGTTTGTGTGCCGGCATGTGGACACACACTTGGGGCTGAGACCACGTAGGAGTCACAAGCCAGCAGTGAGCCCGGGACAGGCAGAGCCCTGAGGCCCTGTGGAGCCGGGTTTGAGTGTGAGGGCAGAGAGAGCTGTGTGCCTCGGCCTAGGACGTGGTGGTGGGCAGGGGTGCAGAAGAGGGCTGTGGAGCAATGAGGGGTTCTTGGGGGTCTAAGGAGCTGCTCCCCTTGAATTGTAGTATCTCCACATCTGACTCGTTCAGGCATCCACTCATCAGACAGGGCCTGAGTCAGGCAGACCCTGGGCCAAGCCCTGAGCTCTGAGGCTGGTACAGGGACAGAAATAAGGATGCCTCAGGCCATTCCACCAGCACAGCCCGAAGGAGGCTGCCTGACAGAGTGGGATGTGGGGAGAGCACTGAGAAGGGAGCACCTCTCAGGGTTCCAGACTGGAGGAGGGAATGGCGGATAGTCACAGGCAGAAGGACATAGGTGTTAA